>NC_045680.1:1294294-1594543 GCF_003331165.1 Xiphophorus hellerii | reverse complement strand
TCCTCCACTCCTGCGCTGCTGGCCGGGAGCTGCAGAGATGTGCGAGACAAAAGGCAGAGGAAGGGAGAGAGCGCAGGTGTCGCTCAGTTAAAAGCTGCGGCTGCAGATCGGCGCCAACGCTACCGCTTCATGGCTGCGGGTTGGAAAGCGGCAGGATGGGGAGGAAATGTTTTCTTTTAAAGCGAGGTTTCTGGAAGCAGGAGCTCCGGCCAGTGACTCTCCTCTCTTCAGGCTTTGGGACAATGAAATGTGTTCAGAGTGCTGATGCTTCCTCCCTCTCTTTGTGTGGCTGCATGTTTGAGGGGCTAAACAGCGCCACCTCCAGGTCGGAAAAGTAGTGATTACAAGCAGATTAGTGAGTTTTTTCACTAATAATAATAATCATCCACGTAATACATGCAGTTATTGCTATAAATCATAGTATTACAAACTGTGCTATTAGTAGAGAGGTCTGCAACCGCAAGTGACTCTTTACCTTTAATAACATTAAAATAATATTAAAAAGCCAACTAATGTTTTTTGTTTGTTTTTTTTAAATTGTGTTTTGCTTTTCTTGCTGCAATTTTTCCAATGAATTCCCAAAAGAATGACGTTTAAGGTACTAAAAGGGACTAAAGTAAGAAAAAGTTTCAGGTACGTTTTCCCGAAAAAATAAAGTAATTCATTAATAAACAGCAACGAACAAATGTCAACAAATGGTTCAGCTCTGGTCTATTTTAATGTGATGTTAGTTGTTCTTTGTCCATTAATAATTTCTGAGAACGATTTGAGTTAACAGAATACAGAGAAGATATTGATTATCAGCTGTCTGTCAGCTTTGACCCCAGGTTTCCATGGTGATGTTAATTGGAGCATTGACTGAAAATCTGAACTGCTTCTGCCTCTTTACAGAACACATACAAGACACTTTATAGCAATCTCAAGAATCAAAAGACAGTGAGTGTGATATTTATCCTGCAAAAGCAGCTTTTGATTTGTCATACAAAAATATTTTTTCTGTTTAATTTGAAGTTTCCTGGTCATTCGCAGGCTTCTGCTGCAAGAAGTGTGAGTCTGCTTGCTGAAATATTTGTTTACACTTACAATTTTCTTCTAGGGTTTTTGTTTTCTCACAAAGAAAAATATAACATACATAAAATGTTGTTTTCAAATGACAATTTTATTAAATTAAGACGGGAAAAAAAAACTATCCAACCAACCTGTATAAAATCTTCCCTTCTGAATACCTGGTTATGTCACCTTTTGCAAAAACAAGTTTTCAAGCATTTGTAACATAATATAAATATGTTAAGGTAAGTTGGAATGTGTAAATTGCAAAACAAAAAATCTTACCAAGTATTTTTGGTTTAGTTTCTAGTGAAAATATCTTAGTACACCTGAAATAAGACAAAACTAACTTAAAAATAACTTTACAGCAAGATATAGGGACTTGTTTCAAATCAATAATAACTTAATAGTGATGATTATTTCACTTATAACATGAGAAAATGTCTTGTTATAAGTAAAATAATCTGCCAACGGATCTAGTACTTTTCCATCAATATAAAATAATTATTGACTTAAAACAAACACCTGTTTAAAGGTTACCTATAAGTTATCTTTTGTCTTATTTTATAAGATATTTGCATTAGAAACTAAACCAAAAATACTTGTGTTTTTGCAGAAAGGTGAAAAAATTATTAAAATAAGAATAAAAAACTATACAGTAAGGACAAATTTGAAATATAAGAAAAATAATTCAGTACATTATTAAAAATCAGCCATTCAGATTGAAAGTAATGCACATCTGAGTAGGTTAACTTAGAGACATGCATGGATGCAATAACAGGCCATTTAAGGTCATGCCACAACATTATGAATTGAATCTCAAAGTCTGGACTTTGACTAGGTCACTCCTGAACCAGGAGCGCTGCAGAATATTGCAGGAAGGTTTACCAATTCTTCATGTTTTCTCAGTGAGAGACGTTTGCAGATAACGTCTCTCACTGTGGTTCACTGTAGTCAAACCCTCGGTAAAGGCTTTACAACTCTTTCCAGACAGATGTCAGTAAATCTGTTTATCCTCTGTTCAGTTTGTTTAAGTTCAGGAATAATGTGTTCCCTTTTAAGATCTTTTAGCCTACTTAACTGTATCAGACGGGTTCTGTGTAATTGGTTGCTTGATTCTTCAGGTTGGAGTAATTATGCCTGCGTGTGGCTTGTGAAATTGAACTCATCTATTTTTCACCACAAATAATTTATGGTGTAACAAGGGAGGCATTTACTTTTTCTCCTGGGCTTGGGTTGCTTTATATATCTATTTTTTTTTTTTTACATTCTGAAATTAAATCATCAATGGAAAACCTGTGCTTTGTATTTATTCAGGTTATCTTGATCTGAAACTTTTAGTGTGATAAGAAAGAAAATTGGAACAATGCAAAAATGCTAAATCTTACCAAGTATTTTTAGTTTAGTCTCTAGTGCAAATAATACACTTGAAATAAGACATAACTAACTTAAAAGTAAATTTTCAGCAACAAATAGCAGCTTGTTTTAAGGCAATTGGTCCTTAAAATTGATGAAATAAAGTTCTAGCTTCATTGGCAGATTATTTCACTTATAACAAGACATTTTCTCTGTGTTATAAGTGAAATAATCTGCCAGTTGAACAGGAATTATTGACTCAAAACAAGCTCCTATATCTTGCTAAAGTTACTTGTAAGTTAGTTTTGTCTTATTTCAAACGTACTTCGATATTTGGAGTAGAAACTAGAGCAGAAATACTTGGTAATATTTTGTGTTTTTGCAGTGAAGAAATTGGTAAGGGGGGAAAACACTTGTTGAAAGATAGTTTGATTTAAGATGTAGTTGCTTTACATCTCAGCTCATTTGGCAGGAAGTCTGAAAGCTGAAAGGATTTAGCCTAATCATTTCTGACGACGCACGATCTAATTGACCTTCAGCCATCAAACTTCAGAGGAAATGCACTTACTTAAAAGTTGATGCTGAGGTCAGGATTAGATATTTGTAAAAAGAAAAGAAGAACAAAAAAGAAAACTGCACAAGTGGATGCATGAAATACTGTGTGCAGAAAGAAGTACAAAGAGCCACTTAGCCATCTGCAAACACTCCTCGCTGCTTCAGTGTGCAGTTCTGCCAAGAGGCTGGTGACAAGTAAAGATTTGTTGCCTTTCTCTGGCTGGAAGATATGAGCGATGAACTGTCTGAGAGGCTCCAACCTTCACATACGTTATCAAGGCCGTCACCAGAAGGCTGAGTGGGAAAGGTCAGCGGCTCAACTCAGAGTTTGACTGACATCCCCAAAAATTCGTCTTAAAGAAAGTGTGATTTTTGGGACTATGAAGCGACAAAGGGTTTAAATTACTTCTCCTTACTTTTAAATTAAGTGCAAAGCTGAAATGTGCAAGATGATATTAACCGCAGACCCTTCCGGATTTGGCAAGTTAATTAATAGCATACTTTATTAGACTATAAAATTTTATTAAAAGCAGGGTGTGCTGCAGTTTTTACACTGCGGAGCAACGTCCACATAAAGAAGAAAATCCCACCAGAAATTCACAGCAAAAGTTAAATGTTTTGGCACATCTCAACCGTCCAGTTTTCATTCAGAGTGATCAATGCAAACTTTTTATTTAAGAAAACATTTCTTTCTTTGAGTCAGAATCTATTCTATTCCCTAAATACTCGTGATAAAATGCTTTTTTTTAGGTTTTCCAATGATTGTTTAAGGCAGGGGTGTCAAACTCATTTTCTCTTTTGGCCAAATCAAATCATGAAAGCTCTCAAAGAGCCGGTTGAGCCAGAATGTATTGATAAAACCTGTTCGCCAGCTGTTAAAATATCAATGAATTGGCCAGATTTGACCCATGGGCCTGAGTTTGACACATGTGCTTTAAACCATATTCTAATTAAAACCTTGGATCCTGCTTCCATGTAAATGTAACTTTGTTACATTATTAATCTAAGAATCGTTGCATGAATCGGTGTGAAATCAGCACACTATTTGACAGGAAGACAGACTTTTACACCTGACTTCTGTAATTAATTCAATGTTTAATTCATGTAAAATCTGATGTTTGTAATCTTATTTGACCTCATAGCCTAAAATCCTCATGTTCAACTTCCAGACAACCCTTTAAAAACAAGTATTTGGTCTAGAAAATAGCCTTTGTAGCTACTTTTGTGTACTTTTTCAAGTCAATGACCCTTTATTTCCTCAAACTGTAATCTGTACAGGTCTGTGAACTCAACACGTTACCTTCAAACACCAACTCTTGTAAACTATCTCTGCAAATTAGACGGGAAGCTTTTCTAAAAGCTAAATTTCTTTAAGGTTTTATGTCGGATGGTGTGGACAAATTCAATCCCTAACCCATAATCCGACACAGAAACATGTTAATACTCTAGTCCGCACACTTGTGTCATGTCAGGCTAACGGTTAATCCAGCCAGAGATTTATTACTTTGGCAGGATAAATGCTGTTGGGATTAATGTGTGAGGAGGGATTAGAACATACCAGCTATTAAGCCTTAAATAGAAATACGTTGAAAAATAAGCTGCAACTGCTAGGTTCGAATTTAAGAAAGAAAAAAAAAAACGAAGAATGAAGCAGTTTCTGTAAAACATGTCTCTGATCCTTTCAATGTTAGATTAAGATACCAACACTAGAAACAGTTTTTTGCTCCAGACTCTCTTTGTCGGCCGTTAATCCACTGCCACAATGTGGATATTGTCTGTAGACAAGCACAAGTATCATCTTGAGTTTCTTCTTGGCACCTCACAGGTGAAGGATTTCATTGTTAACTAAGACAACCGCAGCAGCAATGTCAACATGCTGTCAGACGCTGAGGGAAAGCAGTCTGCACCTTGGATCCAAGGTTACGTAACATAAATAAATGAGACCTTTCATCAATACTCCCTTGAAACCTAGTCCTGGTAAAGTCTTGCGGTTTTGGTGATCATTTTGAAACACGTCATGGGAACGACAAAGCCAGCTGAGACAGTCAGAGCTAAATTAAACAAAACTTTTAACCAATTTTATCACTTCACTGAGGTTTCAGCTCTTCTTCTGAACACCCAGTCCTCTTTCAACTAAGCCCACCCAGAATAATAAGTTAATTCTTTTTGTCTTCTTTGAGATCTTGGGTACCTTATATTATCATGGCATTACCTCAATAGCATCATGCAAATGCATCATACAATCCCACACTGCAAAAACACAAAATCTTACCAAGCATTTATATCTTAGTACACTTGAAATAAAACAAACTAACTTAAAAATAACTTTTTATCAAGATATACAAACTTGCTTTAAGCAAATAATTAATACTGATAAAAAAAAAGTTCCATTTAGTTCCATTGGCAGATTATTTCCCTCATAACAAGACATGTTTCCCATGTTTTAAGTTAATTTATCTGCCAGTGGAACAAGTACTTTTTCATCAATATTAAGGAATTATTTACTTAAAATGAGCTCCTATATCTTGCTGAAAAGTTACTTTTAACCTCCTGAGACCCTGCATCCTCATATGAGGACATTACATTTTTGTAAACACAGATGTAAATAATAACATTGATTGAATGGTCTTATCGTCACACAGATAGACCCAATGTCCTCATCTGAGGACATTGGGTTTTGAGATAACCACTTATTGTAGAAAGCTAAAATTTCATTTTTAGGCTAATTGGGTCCTGACAAGGAGGAAATGTATATGCAAAAACAGACCCATTGTCCTCATATGAGGGCATTGGTTTTGACATAGTTCAAGAGCACATAGAAAGCTAAAATTTAATTTCAACTAAAGTTAGGCCATACTAATCCCAAATAGTAAGGAGACATAAAAAATGCACATCACACAAAAGCCCGGGTATCAGGAGGTTAAGTTAGCTTGTCTTACCTCAACTGTACTAAGATATTTGCACTAGAAACTAGACCAAAATACTTGGTAAGACTTTGTGTTTTTGCAGTGTTAGTGTCTCCCAGCGTCACACTCAAGTGTGAAGACGTCAGAGAGAAAAGTAATAAAAGACAAACCAGCTTAGCTTGCTGCAACCTGCACACGCCAGTCTTTGTGTGTTAGTTAATTATATTCTGCTCTGCTTTGTCTCCTCTGAAACCAAATATCTTTCTTTTTATGCAGATTTGAAGCCATCTGCGCCTTGACACACATCAATCTGTCTTGGTGGCATCGGCAATACAGCGGCGTTCTAAATACGAAGACAAATATGGGGCAAAACACACCTACACATGCTTTAACACCAACAGATGAGTCATAGTGATGATGAAAATTTGATAGCCTGCCTGACGCTCTCGATCCACGCTATCCGTCTTTCAAGATAAGATCTCCCAGCCTCTGCTGATAAATAGTGACAGAATGGCAGTTACATGTGAGCGAGTTGAAACTTGACGAACGGTGAGGTTAGCGCTCCAAACACAGAACAATCAATTTAACCACAGGAGAACTAATAGGTACATATTTGAATCACACCCAGAATGAATCACAGCCAAAGGCAGAAAAACAGATGAACATTCCTGTTAGTATTCAAATAAAAATGTTGAATTTTTGTTTCTAACTTTTTAAATTTAAATGATAAACTCTCATTGCAAAGAAAAAATGGTCACATTTTTTATTTTCCTCTTTAGTTGCTTCCTCAACTAAAGAGGAAGCATGTCACACATTTCACCTAAGTAATGGTGGGAAAGTCAGAATTGGACTACTTACTTTACTACAGTAAAAGTAAAATATAACTGTCCAACAAATTGTTCAACTAAGAGTAAGAAACTATTTTTAAAAAATTATCAAGTACCGAGTAACTGATCAAATTTTTAATCATTTAATATTTAAAAATTACATCATCACACGGAACAAAACATAAAGTTAAGAGAAAATTTTGGTATTTTAAGGACCAAAATGACAATAATTTATGTAATAATAAAAAAATAACAAAATCGGGGCAAAGAAAATGTTTCCAAATCAGTTTCTTTCAATAAAAAACTGATGAAACTTTGACAAAAACTGCAGGTCTGTGTCTGGTGACCTTTTGGTTAAAACATGTTTGTTTCTCATTCAGCAGGTAGAAAATCCAGTAATTTTACTCAATTAAGGGTAATGATACTTCATAAAAAAATTACTCAAGTAAAAGTAAAAAGTACAGCGTGGTAAAAATACATACAAAATAAAGCACATTTTTTCAAAAACGTTACTTAAGTAAACGTAAGTGAGTACATGTAACTCAGGTAGGGAAAAAGTACCACCTCATTCATCTTAACCTGTCTGCGACACAATCTGTCTGCACATTTATCTACACTGTAAAAACACAAAACCTTATGAAGTATTTTTTGTATATTTTCTTTTTTGTTGTTTTTACAATATACAGCTTTGTTGCTGAAATGTGCTATACAAATAAACTTGTTTGACGTCAACAAATACTTAATATTGCTAAAAAGTACTAGTTCCATTGGCAGATTATTTCACGTATGAGAAAACCTTCGTGTTATAAGTGGAATAATCTGCCTCTAATTGAACTAGTACTTTTTAAAATCAATATTAAGTAATTATTGTCTTAAAACAAGCTCCTATTTTGTGCTAAAAAGTTGTTTTTTGTCTTATTTCCAGCCTTCTAAGACATTAAAACTTGAAAATTGACCAAAAAAACCTCCTTTGTAAGATTCTATGTTTTTGCAGTGTACCTAAAAATTGAAAAGCCTGCTAGTATAACTGTGGCCTTGTGTTGTTATTATTGCAGATGACAGAAACTGTGGTTTAGCTTGAATGTGGGGGAACAAATATGAATGTGTTCAAGATGTAGCCGTTCACAGAGAAACCTCAGTTAAAACAGCCCTCAGCGAGACGCTTTACCTCTCATTGCTCCAGCCGGTCTGCCCTGATACTGGCTTTAGTTTACATGAGGAGGACGCCAACTGTGAAAACAGTCTACCATCAATATTAAACAAGTCCCAAGCAACCAGTGCAGATATATGCCAAACCACCGTTGCTAAGCTTCCATCAACTGATACTCAGGATCACTTTATAAATCCAGAAGCAATTAGAAACAATGGACGTTTCACATTCACATAGCTCATATGTAAGAGTGGTGTCATTAAAACAAGTCCTTGGCATAAGGATGTGAATGTAATAAAGATAAATCACAGTCATTTGTGTTTTCTGAGCAAGGTTTTTAATAGTGTATGTGTTTATAGCTCAACCATCAATAAAGCTCTGATCAGCAACATGTCCGTCGTCTGTGTATGTTGGAGGCTGAACGCCATGGCGATGATGAATGTGTTTTATAGCTCCACCATCAATCATATATCTGAGCCAGGGTCAAACTAATTAAGAGCTCTGATTTTATTAGACTAGAGAAGAGGATGGATATGATGAAGCAAAGAAATCTCATCTGTCTACAGCTTCTTTTGCCATTGTTCTTTGTTTATTTTTTTATTTTTCTTTGAGCAACACTGCAAAAACACAAAATCTTGACAAGTATTTTTGATCTAGTTTCTAGTGCACTTTGAATAAGACAAAACTAACTTAGAAGTAACATTTCAGCAAGACATAGAAGCTTGTTTTAGGTAAATAATTCCTTAATATTGATGAAAAATTATTAGTTTCACTGGCAGATAATTAAATTAACTAATAACATGAGAAAAAATGTCTTGTTAAAAGTGAAATAACCAGCCAATTTTTCCAGTAATAATGAGTTATTGACTTAAAGCAAGCCTTTATAACTTGTTACAAAGTTACTTGCAAGTTAATTTTGTCATATTTCAATTGTACTAAGATATTTACTAGGACAAAATTACTTGGTAAGATTTTGTTTTGCCATTTTAGCCGCAATGTAAATAAGGACATTTTTAAAAATGTATAAACTCAATAAAAGTAACGCACACAGACAAAAAGAAACTAACAATAATTAATATTTTGGTGTACTATTTTCAGGATCAAATTTGGAAATCAATCTCAGTATTTTTTTCCTAGAAAAATTAAATAAATAAAAAAAAACTTCATTCAAATTTATATACAATATGATGAAATGAAAGCTCCAATTATCTAATGTTGGAATCGGGACTAAGCATTTTAAAATTTTCCAAATAAAAGCCTCAACATTTCTTAGTTACTACCAACTTTTAGAGCTAAAAATGTAACTTTTCAGCAAGACATAGCAAGACATATTTCCTATATTATACGTGAAATAATCTGCCAGGAGAACTAGTACTTTTTAAATCAATATTAATGAATTTTTTGCTTATAAGAAGCTGCTAATTCTTGCTGAAAAGCTACTTGTAAGCTAGTTTGTGTTATTTCAAGTGTACTAAGACATTTTCAGAAGAAACTAGAAAAAATTATTTGGTAAGATTTAGTGTTTTTGCAGAGTTTTGATTTGGATTGTGGGAACCAGACAATCCCAACCGTCTGCAGACTGAATAGATTATAAGGGAGCCTTTACGCTTCAGAATAATGAAAAAAAGAAAGATTTCTTTTGCACAGAGAGAGATATTCATGTACAGGTGACCTTTGACCCACATGAAGTGATATAACAGACAGAAAGGCTTTTGTGACTAGCGTGTGTGGCTCAATAATACCTATTTGGTCCTTTTCATGGAGTGATATTTCGTGCTCTTCGAAGTGTTAAGGTCAAACCTGATGCACACTTAAACTAACTCGACCACAGAAGCAGGCAACAAGCAGCAGGCCCCAACAAAATCTATTTAGGAGTTTTTCCACCTTTTATTTATCCTTCCAAGTTTGATCAACTGCACACAGTTTATTCAAGACAAAGCTCTAGTTCGTATTTGGAAACAGGTTTAATAATAAGGCTCATGTAAAATGATGACCAGTGGAACGGCAGCAGGACTCTGTCTGGTGCAGCAGCAGGAATCACATTTTGGTCACTGGTTAAGTTTTCATCGCCGTCGTGGTTTTCAGAAAGACGTGAGAGAGCTAGCAGGTTGCTCGCGCCTGCTTCCTGGAACAGAAAATCACAAACATGACTGAACTAGAAGAGCTCGCACACTTGGATGTAGTAATTTATTTATTTTACTTTTTTACGATGACATAGCTCAGCGTAAGCCCAGCACTTTGCTGTTGTAGAACAACAGAAAGTCATTTCTGTGCAACTGAATATGAGTGGTGTTGCTCCAACTTTTGCAGAATTACTAATATCTGTCATAAAGTAGTAACTTGTTACAAAATACTTTGTTTTACTATCACTTACTTACAATCAATTATTACACATAAAATCTAGAAATATTCATCATTTCATCAACCTAATGATACAAAAGTGCTTCATATGCCTAAAAATACTGTATATTAAAATAAATCTTTTATATTCAAACATAACCTTGCAAATATGAACTTGGTGAAGCCTTTTTTTTTTTTTACCACAATCTAAATACAACACTCCTGTGCACATGTAACTTTTTACACTCAAACTGAGAATGTTGGGAGAGCGTTCACAGCCTGATATTTGTTCTGACGATGTTTCATTTGGCAGATAAATCATAAGTAAAGTGTATCAAGTGAAATAACCGCACGTATTTTGGTGAATACAATATGCTCAAATCCAGCGCTAGGCTTTCTCTACTGGCCCAAACACTTTCAGAATATCTACAACCTAAATTATAATGTTTGCTCAATTAAATTGTATTAATTTACTTCCAAAAGTCTATTCTCTTTTTCTGTAGCATTTCTTTTGGCGGTATTGCTTCCCATACATGTCTGTGTGGACTATTGACGTTTCATCCAATCAGATTTCAGTCTCTACATATATTGCCAGGGGAAATCTAATCTGCCCAAGCAGATTAGATTAGAAACAGTTAAATAGACAATATGGACCCGTTGCAGCGCAAGAACCCGCCCCATCTCCCTGTTGGAGGGGAAAAAGCTGCTGGCTGACGATGGCTAGCATTGTTTTTAGCTGTTACCAGTATAACGTGCTAAAACTTAATTGTACACGTATGACAACTGAATAACAAGGTCAGGAGAAAGTTTTAAATAGAAAAAATAGTGAGGGAGAGGGAAGTAGTTCAGTTATGCTAGCTTGACTATGACAACCGTAACATGCAGATGTGCTGTGGAATTCTCTGTGTTTTCGGTTCAGTTAAAAAGTTTTAAAAAGCGACTTCAACACCATCTCTGACAGATCATCAGTAGAGCAGGTGTTTAAATTAGCTAATCAAAAACCGCTGCGTTAGGTTTCCTAATAGCAGCAGTAGCTAATCTACCACAGCGATCACTTATTAATAATTGCAAAATAAATATCAAGCCTAAAAATATGCAACTGTAACGGACTGAATGTTCTGTTCTTTGTGTGGGAAATGTTTCAGTCTCTGTTGGTGTTGAAACCTAAATGTATAGGGTCGTCGTCAGTTGGTATGGCAACGAGTCCGTGGATAGCGTAGCTAACACAAAGAGCAAAAAAAAGTGGTTTTGAGTTGTTTTTCCACGGTTTTTCAGCATTATTTTTCCCTTTGCTGTGGCATACAGCAGTAAATTAATACCCCGGGTTTCATTTTGGTAACGGAGTCATTCTACCGCTGCAACGCAGCTATGGATAGCAAGTAAAAGAATCATCTTCTTGCCTTGCAGCCTTGTGCGCATGCGCGAAATTTGGGGACGTAAACTGTAACATGCAAGAGGCTCATGGCAGTGGAAATGTTTTTCAACCAATGAACTTTAAAATTTGCCTCACTGGGCCAGCTAGCTGCGTTTTCAACCATATTGTCGCAAACTGGAATTACGGAAATAAATTTGCTTAATAGAAACAAGAGAATTTCAATAAAAGTCATGATAAAAATCTTCTGCAATAGAATGTGGTGATTTTTCATCTGTATTTTGCAAAACCGCCACATTGCTAATTGTGTATCTGACCAAATTAACAAGTAAAATTACAACGTCACCAAATGCCTCAATTAGTCAACAAAAAACCTGGGCTAAGCACGGCTGAGGATGTTTCTTATTGGTTTAAGAAATCCAAACATTGCAGGGCGTGATGACAAAATATCCAAAATGATACCTTTTGGAGTCAGATTATCAAAGTCTTCCCATGGAGATAATGAGATAAACACCAGATAAGTTTGTTTATCCTTTTAAGAAAGAACCTTCCTGCATGCTCCATCCTCATTTTGACAAATATTACATGTTTGCAGGAGTTTTGCTGTAGTGGTGTGGTAACAAAAAGGTAAATATAAATTAATTTCTTGACCATATTGAAATAAGAAAACCCATTACCATCCAAGTATTTTACCGTTTTGTTCCACAATAAACTCAATGTACACATCAGGCTATTATCTATTGAACCTCTCAATATAAATATATAATTTATATATACTTGTATTTACATTTTCTCCAAAAAACAAAAAAAAAACGTCAGTAATGCTGTGCGAACTATCCTATCACCATTAGGTAGGTCAGTTACAGGTAATAGTAAAAAAAGGTGTTCTTTGCACCAGCAGCTTGTTCCACCAATCAGAACAGTTCGGCTGAACCGTTACGTCTCCAACATGGCAACATGGCAACATGGCAACATGGCAACATGCGGTTCTCCTTCAGCCTTCTCACTCGCTTCGTTGTCAGCGGGGTTCCCATGGCGACAGCATTAGGAGCAGAGGAATAATTAACCCAGTCAGGGGTTCAAAGGTCGTCGAATGGGCTGAGCCGTGAACAGCCACCTGAAAAAAATAAATAAATAAAAACACAAGTAAGGTGGAATAATGTCATGCAATAACATTTAAAGATACATCTCAATAAATTTCAATAAATCTGGGTTACTATTACCATTATCAGTAGATTATTAGTTATATAACACAGATTAAGACTAATTTATAGGTGTACATTGGCAAGGAGTTGGTAATTATTCTGATGCTGTATGTCCGTCATTATTATTATTATTATTATTATTATTATTATTATTATTGTTATTATCCGTAGATTTTCTTGTCTTGTTTTGAGAGTTAGTTTGTAGCCATTTTGTCTGAGTAATATAATTTATTTGTTGGCTCTTTAGCTCAGTATATTGAACAGGCATGAATATTATAAGATGGTTTTAATTACAAATTTTTGAATTATTTATTGAGTCAGTAAGTAATATGTTTTATTAAACTGAGGATTAAATAAGGATTAAATAAGTGTTCACTTCTTCCCATTACAGCTAATTATTTTGTTCTTGGTTCTGTATGTTTTCTCTGTCCTACCGATTGCTTGTTTTCATGTTTTCAAAAACATGTTTGAAATAAATGAATAATAAATAAATATTTGAATGTGATGGAAATGGTGACTCATCTTTCTCTTTATGTTTAATAAGGACTTTTGGGCCACTGAACAGTTTACTTCCCTCATCTTCTTTAGTCCCAAAAACCAGATTCTTTCATTGTCTCTGGTTCAGGAGCGGCTTCAATTAAAAAAATATTACCTAAATAAGGTAATATTTTGAACTTTTGTAGGTGTGGTGGCTTACTAAATCTCCCCCAAAGCAGTATTTGCTTCACAATCCTCTCAAGGTTGTTTTTCCTTCCACTCAACATTCCAATTATAGGTTCTGCTTTCCTACAGCATTCTTACTTTTTGGTCTTATACTATAATATTCCAGTTTTCTAAGAAGCTGAACATTGGGTTTTCATCCACTGTAAGCCTTAATCCTCAAGGGCTGTTTTTTGGGAATGTTTGAACTGAAACTACATTTTTGTGGTTTTCTTCAGCACTATGTAGAAAAGGGTGCAAAATGTTTCACTTACAAGATAATCTGACTTTCATCTGTTATTCTATGTCATTATCAGATTGTACAAGGATCCGTTTGAGCCACATATGTGAGAAAAATAAAACTTTAAATCTCTGTTGCAGTTGAGTGATTAAAACAATATGTAAACTGTTGGAAAAACCGATATTTAAGGACTTCAGTAATGTTAAACCAAAGATATCTCTTATGAGATCCAAAAAACGATGGCAAAAGTCAAGAAGAACATCTTTCTAAAACATTTCCAAGTGTTGCATTACTTGAACCAAAGTAAAAAGTGAACATGATCCAAAGTGTGAGGATGGATTTCAGAAATGTTGTCCTTTCAGTAACTTGATCTGTAAGAAGTCTGAAAAAAAAGTATTTTTTTACCTGGGGAGGTGAATTTTGAACTGGAGGAACTGGGCGACGAGGAGCGACAGAAGGCGCGTCTTTTGTTTCTGGACTACGACCGCTTGAAGAATCGTCACCTGAATGTAAAAATATTTTAAAAGTCATTATATAGACTGTAGTAAAACCCCCAAAAAATCACGTTTTTTTTCTTTTGTATACTTTGGATACTCCCTGACCCAGCACTGGGAACACTTACAAAACAGAAAGTCGTGTTCTCGCGTTTTGAAACAAGTTCAATGTGAGGAAATGAGACAAAATAAAATTCAGTCAGAAAATAATCTAGTAGCAAAAAAAGAACAAAGGACCAACTACTGTCTGCTTATGTAAAGGCCAACTGATGACTGTAGTTACTTTTGTTTAGTGTAACTGCTGTTAAAGTTCTATGCTTTTATTTTGGTAACTTTCTTTATAAGGTTGCTATGGTAACAGAACACAGTTCTAACTGAGATAGTTAACGGCAATAAAACAGCAACGTTTCCTAACCAGGACATCATACATGAAATTAAACACTGGTCAGTAACAGCCAAAAAAAAAATTAAGAAAAAAATCAGGAATGGAGGAAGTTGGAAAAACCCAACATGAAATGTAACTTTCAACTTTCATCTTAGATTAGCTTTGACAGAAACAAAAGTAAAAAAATAATGATTGTAAATTTTACACAGCTTCACCACTAAATCACTTTATGCTTCAGCACAGCTAGATGCATTTAAACAGGTAACACTGAATCCAACAAATATTTTTTTCAGTAAATCTCGACAAAACAAGATAATTACCGCCATGTGTCTTTACCTCTGCAGAGTCTATGGCACTATCATTTTATGGAGCTAAAACAAATCAAGTAAAGAACATCTGCTGCTGTAAAAAACAAATCCTGATTTGTGAAAATGTTTTCTATTTCTGTTTCTAGTTTTCTGATTGCACAAAAAATCTTACACAACTGAAAGTTGTTTTGTTGCTGCTAAAACATGAAGGATTTATGGATTTCACCCAAAACACCCACAGGCTGATGGAGCGCAGCCTCTCACATTAGATACATAAACACACACACACACACACAGATGTTCAGAATGTTGCTTCATTTACCTGGTATGCAGCTAAAGTGAAACAGCTACTTTTTTAAAATGAATGTGTGTGTTGGCAGTGGTCCATGTCCCTTCTGGGAGAAACTCAGATAAATGGCTTGATTACAGCGGGAGAGAAAACAACGGTGCTGCTGGAAAAGAGAGCTCAAGACACACCCACACACATTCACGCAGCGGCATTCCTGTGTTCACCTGCGCTGTCCAAAATACACTCACACAGCAGGCTGCCTCTTTCTTCCTAATATCTTGGTGACATACACAGGCGAGCACACACCTGCTCGGGGAGAAACCTGATTCTGTCTGTAACAATACACATTGTATCACTGCACAATGGACAAAGAGCCAGTTTTAGTCGCAAAGGCTTGAGGGAGGGGGCTTATGTATTTACAGTCACTCTGGCAAATATTATGTCTTATAATATTAAATGATACCAAAATTATGATGGCATGTTAGGGCCATTGTAAAGAAAACAGCTGGAAGAGCATATTTCTGCCAAAACTCTAAAATTCTGAGATTAATCTAAGAAAGTTTCTAAAAATCAAAAAGTCAAAAACTCTGCCAGAAAAAAACTTCAGAAATCTTTAAAATAACCTCAGAAGAAATTTCCTGAACTTTCAAAAGTCAAAAATGTGCAACTTTTGAAACTAAGTAATTTCCAATTAGAAAATTGCAGAGATAATTCTCAAAGAAAATTTGTTGGCGAAAATTTCAGAGCTCCGAAGGTCGAAAATTTGCACACAAAAAAAATTGAGAAACTTTGAGATCTGGCAACATGCACAATTACAGCATTGTGCTGCCTGGCTTCATGCAGTGGGAGAGAGGGTGTCAGTCATGGTGAGCGCCTTGTGCTTGGTTACTTCTTGCTTGTTGCTCTTTGGTCAGTGTTCATAGTTGAGCGTTGTTTGCTGTCAGGGCTTTGCCTCATTTGCAGTAACGTGCAGCCATGTAAAAATAACATATAATGACAAAATAATTTATATTGCTATTGCGCAAAATTTCCTAATGTAAACAATAACATGCAGGGGGTCTATATTTGTAAATATGATTATGGGTAAATCAGTGCCTCGCCAGCTATGAACCTCACCACACACCATTGGTCATTGCTATGTTTAATGGTGCAGACAGTGGTGGTTTCTGACATGAATGATCTGGGCAAATGCCCAGGGCGTTATCTTTTTAGATAAGCAGAACAAAGGATTTGTTCTGCTTTTAATATTGGTTAGATGTATTTCAACTCTAAGTATTTAATATCTACTGTAGGTGTTTTTATGGGAATGTGAATCTTTCAAATCAATTTGATCGGTAATTTTGATCATATTTCACATTTTATTGTGTCATGTAGCGCGGGGCGCTGGTCTTGGTCTTGGACCCTAAAAGTCTTGGTCTTGTCTCAATCTCGATACACTCTGGTCTTGGTCTTGTCTTGGTTTCGGGTTAGGTGGTCTTGACTACAACACTGCCTATGAGTAGCTGCTTTCACTTTTTCTTCGTTGTTCTCATCAGTTTTAAATATGCTTTGGTCTTGCAGGTACCAGAAAGATGATAATGGGTGCAATATGGAGATGTGTCCCCTTTTCTCCAGCTAAATATGTCTGAAGAAAGCCTGGATTGTTTCCTGCAGATATCTGGTACAATCTTTGATACAAATGGGTTGATAAGAAGCGCATAGCAGCTGCACTTCCCCATGACAAATTTTCTTTAATGAAAACAAAACAAAACAAAAAATAAGCAAAGAAACATTTCGTGCAAAACAGAAGAAAGTTGTTTTTTAAATTTGAATATCAGATAAAAAGAATTTCGGATGTCACAAACCTTTCTCTAATATTAAAATTGGGAGGTTTGTTTCTAAGCAACAAAGCAGAATAGATGACCTACAGCATATAGACTAAAAATATGCACACATAGACACAGAAAGTGGAGGCAGGTGATGAAGAATGTCACTGAATCCATTCATGGCGTACTATAACCTTTACTGCAATGAATCACATGTGAAGGTGTGAGCATCTGTTGAAGGGAGAGCAATAATAAGAACTCAAGAGTGACATTTGAAGGACCCTGTCAGTGAACTGAAGTGCTGGGCAGCTTATATCCAGGTCAGGGCTATAACAGATAACACAAAGGTTTCAGCATTGTTCATGTCATGCAGAATGTGAGCAGCACAACCGCTCCACTCATGCACGGTTTGCATCCCCACAGGAGCTGAGCTGACACTTTACAAGGACTGACACAAATGATAGCCGCTTTCTGTGAGGATTTTGAAGGAGCAGCTAGAAAAAGCAAACAGACAGTGATCCATCACTCTCCAATCTCCAAGCAGATATATAACTATATATGTCTGTTTCAAGAGTGGACTGAAGCTCAAATACTTATAAAAAATAATAATGTGAAAATTGAGCAGGATTTGGAGCAAAGTGTTCATTCATGGGTGGCAGCGACAGTTTTACTCAGGAGAAGGAGGATCATAAATCATAGCTGTGGTGACCCAGAGGACATAAACTGGCTGCCAAATGTTTACTGGATTGCTGCTTCTCTTGCTCACGCCCTGCCAATGCACACACCACCACACATATTAATTACCAAAGTTATTATTCTGTAGTCTTACAGTAGCGCTTTAAACATATGTGAATACTGAACAAAGCCTAACTACTTTCAACTTAATGGTATAATGACTTGTTCTGGATGTACCTGGAAAAAAGAGGCTGTTTTATTTTCTAATAAGATGGGACACCAATCCACTTTTTCACTTCTGATACCGATACAGATATCTGAGGTTTAGTATCGGCCGATATTGATCCAATGCAGAAAAACAGATGAATTTACCTAAAATGTTTCTTCTTTTGAAACACAGACATAAATATAAATGTACCTAATTGAAAATTTATTTGATAACGTAAAAACAAATAACTTCACAAGCTTGGTGAAACATGTAAAATCAATGCAGTTTTAATTTGTTCAGTCAGTGCAATTAGGAGTACAATGTAAAATAAATAATAAAGAAACCAAAACTGACAAAAACAAAAGGTTGATTGGTCAAACAAGTAAGAAATAAACTGCAACAAACCTCCTTTCAAATGGTTTAGAAAGTGCAATTAGGAACTCTAAAGGTAATGTAAAATAAATAAGAGAGCATAATGTCGATCAGAACAAAGCATAGAATTAGACTGAATAGATCTGCTCTGATGGATCAGGCTCATTGTCACAATACACGATCTAGATTTATTATTTTAATTATCTGGACCGATACAGATTTTAATATCAGACCCAAACATTTAACATAAGTATATTACATCTATTACATCTAGCAAAAAAATAAATACAAATAAAAAAAAAATACTGCAGTATACATATCTTAAATGTTGTGTGTATATATGCAAAAAATATAAAAACTCCTATTCTCATTCTGTACTGCCTGGTGTATTAGGTGATTTGTTGTGTTTAGGAAGATGAAAACAGGAAACAAAAGTTTGACTTATAAAACATGTGGACAAGGATTCAGCTCGGCAAATTTCTTAGTAATTAGCATTTCAAATAATGATGTTATACTTTGATTAAAAACGAGAAAACAAAGTCAAGAGCAACATTTTGGAAATGCTGTTCTTTATAAACAAAATCTATTTTTGTCATGTTGACAGTAGTGAATATGTATGTCTGTGCGCGTGTGTATACGCGACAAAAAATCATTAATAAAGGTGTCTGACATTAACTGAGGTACACTGTACACGACTGTCATTTTAGGCTCTAGTTAGGACAAATGCTTCAGCCTCTCAACACACACAAACACACACAAATGTTGGGAGGTGACCTTGAACAGTCTGGGCTGGTGTGTGGGTGTGTGTAGGTGTGTAAATGTATCCCCAGAGTTTCCAGCTGAATCAGTAATGAGCATTTCATTACTTCAGCCTCAGTTCTCCAGGGAGGCGACACTCTCTCTCACACACACCCCCACACCCACACACACAACACACACACGCCTACGCCCGCACACACACAAAACGATGCTTTGTACATATCAGACTCAAAATATTTAATTAAATTTATAGTAAAAATGGGTTATGTGACTAAATCCTGAACTAAATAAGTAGACTTCTTCCAGATGTTAAATGTTTGCACTTATTAAAAGAGCTGTAATAAATAGTTGGTGGCAATATCAGAGATAAACAGAAGAATTATGAACATATCTCAACCAAATGAGCCACAGAGCGACAAAGACAAACTAATAAATATACTGGTATTTCCATTTGTAGCCATTCTTGTAAAGGCCTCACATTAATGTTACTGCTTTATGCCTTTAAAATATATATTTATGAGTGACGTGCGGTCAGGGGAGGCAGAGCGATTTATTTATAGTTTTCTCCTCTGACCACAGCAATCACTTATTAATAATCACAAAATGAACACTAAGCCTAAAACCATACTACTGCAACAGACTGAATGCTTTTGTGTGAAAAATATTTGAGTGGTTTTTTTTTTTGTGGCATTGTTGTCAGTTGCTACGGCAACTAGTCTCTGCGTAGCTGCGCTGATACAGAGAGCGAGAAAGAAGTGGTTTTGAGTTGCACTTTTACGGTTTTTCCCTTTGCTGTGGAGCACAACGCAAAATTAATAATATCTACATGTCCAAGTTTGATTGAATAAACAGAATTATTCTACGGCGGCAGCGCGGTTATGCATGGCATGTTAAAGAATAGTCTTATTGCCCTCCAGCGTTGTCCGCAAGCGTGAAATTTCCTTATGTAAACAATAACATGCAGGGGGTCTATATTTGTAAATAGGATTATGATTAAATCAGTGCCTCACCAGCTACAAACCTCACCACACGTCACTGATATTTATGTAAAATCTATTAATTCAGAGGAAAAATGTCATGAAATTTGATGAAGGTGGTGAGACAGACGCAGCAGACGCAGGTTTAGGGAATGAAATGATCATTTTAATGTCAATACCAAAAAATACAAAGTCCAACAATCCAGGCATCACAGCGAGAGCAGAAGGCTAAGGCTCAATAACTGGTAGCAAACTGGAAACTAAAGCATCGGCCAGTAAGACAGGACAGCTACGACAAGAACAAGAAACACAGGTGGGTATAAAAACACAGAGGATAATCAGGGAACGAGACGCCTGGGAACAATCAAGGGTTAGACAGGACAACATGGAGACTCAATGGACACAAAGACCTCAAATAAACACAGAAAAACTCAAATCCCCACAAAAAAGGTTATTGATGTAATATTTACTATAAATAAAGCTTATAAAACTTTTTTTAATACATACTTTATTTCTTATGGTGGTCCGTATATAATTTTTTTGTCTGTAATGTGTAAATAATGACACAGATACCAATTTCTCTTACCTATTTTTCAAAAATGGTCCAAAAAATTCAGTAATTCGGAAAAAGCGTAAAGAAAAATAACTACGCTTCTTAGCTTTTCAAAGTAAGAGCAAGAATTAAAATGTCTAAAAGTGGAGCTGTGACAGAAAGTGTTGAATAACCAAAGTTGTTTAGCCAATATGTACTGTGAAAATGATGTTAAGGAAAACTAGATATGTAGAAGCAAGTTAGGGAATAGCCAGTATGTGTTTCAGAATTAAACTGTGCTACTGCTAATCCTCCACCCCAAAATGATTACAACAGAACTAGTAATGTTTCACCAAGGTTTGATTTGTATCTCAAAAAAAGATGAAAAATAAAGCATCCTTTGAGTTTTACTAACTTCGGTTTCTTACAAATATGTCAGAGAGTAAGACAAACCTCAATGTAACATCGAAGTAACAAGTGATTTGTTGAAAAGAAATATTTTTGGACTTCATAATCAATTTTGAGTAATGACTTCTCATTAGTTGCTTCCATCCTGTCAACCCATCTAATGCTCAGTAGCTCTAACACTTTTTTAATCTATGATGAGCCTCTGTAAAAAACAAAATCATAAAAGAGACTCTAGACTCTCAAGTGGGAAACTTGCTATTATCAATTTCATGCTGTGCAAGAGCCTATGACTAATGCAAAAAAGGCTTCTTGGAAAAAATGATTAATACATGACCTTAAACAGCTCCAAAACAACTACAAATATGAAACATACTGCTTATTTAATGCGTTTAATGAACCACAACAAATTTCTTAGGCTTTACTTTGACGAGCTGGATGTTATAAAAATGACATCTTGAGGTTTAATATTACCAGACAGTATGTGTTGAGACAAAACATAGTTATGTATATTTGAAAAGCATTTTTCCTCACTGCAATTCCAGTATATTGACAAGACTGTGGAAAGAGACATAAAGGTCAGAAGAAAGAAATCTGACTCTATTCTCTATAAACTTGTCTGTCTTAAATTTCCTGGTGGATTACCTGCTGTGATCATTTTTGATTTAACTGACAAGGTGATCGCTACAGTAAGTATTTTATGTGTGCTTCTCATGTGAAGTAGAAATGTAAGGGTGAAGTTCATGATTAGAAAAAAAAATGCTGTCATCTCAAATACTTTTAAAATGTTTTGGAAAATAAAGAAATCCAAAAGCTACCAAAATGTTGGTGTAAGCTCTGGATAATAAAATGACAAATCTACTTCGGATGTGGCTATTGTTCTGAAAATGAGCAGAATAATGAGACAGAACATCAGTAATTGTAATAAATGTAAATATTCTGGATGTCTCTATGTACCAAGGATTTGTGATAAATTTCTAAATTGAAACCAGAATCTGACTAAGAAGTTCTGTTTTGGTGTCCCAGTGTCAGAATCTCACTGAGGAAGAAACTGCATTGGGTTTTCTATCACTTTAATATTTCTGCTATAACTGATGCATATTTGCATATAAAGTAAGTCGATAGAGTTTAATTTACAATTTTTATATCTTCATGTTGATGTGGTAGATCTCAGCTGGCTGGTGACAGAAAAAGTAGATCTTAGTCTCTAAAAGTTTGGGCTCCCCTGTTCTAGACTAAACACTAAGTGTGTTTAAATATTATGTTATCAATCACATTAATGCAGTTTTTATCTGTTTACTGACAAATTATATCAACCAGTCCCTCCACATTCTTGAGAAGTACTGTGGAAATTCACACAAAATCGACAAATCCCTGCTCTTTTTGCGCTAAGAATTGGGAATTTATTGCAGATTTTTCTCAAAAATTATCAAATTATTTCTTACTTGTACTAAACAGCTGCCTCAGCCTTAACTGATGTCAGATTATAGTTCATGATCTACACAGCTAGTCATAAAAAGTCACATTTACCGTCACGAATAAGCGCAAATATTTCCAAACTAGTACCACAAACACTTTAGTTTTAATTGTAAAAAAAAAATCACAAAATCTTGGAGGGACTGAAATAATTTTCAATATATTATTAAATTTTAAGAATTCATTTATATTTTAACAGTTGGCAACAGGTTTTATCAATACATTCAGGCTCAACTGGCCCTTTAGGAGATTTTATCATTTTGATTTGGCCAAAAATGAAAATGAGTTTCACACCCCTGACATATAACACAACATTTTTCCCATGTGTCATCAATATTAAGGAATTATTTACTTGAAACAAGTCTCTTACATCTTGCTGAAATATTACTTTTAAGTTAGTTTGTTTTACTTCAAGTGTACTAAGATATCTGCACTAGAAACTAGACCAAAAATACTGGGTAGGATTTTGTGTTTTTGCAGGGTATACGTTTTTTCAATATCAACAAATTCATAGAGAATTATAAATCCTTGTAACATTTTTCCTAGTCGAAAGATTATTTCTAGGAATGTATGACTTCCAGTCCCATCGATAGCTTTTAAAATGTGCACTGAAATAATCTTAAAGACTTGAGACAACATACAGAGATTTAGTAACTCTATTTCTCATTTAGCAGCACAAGAACTGAAGCACTGCATCGCAGGATCACTTTTCAAATAAATAGCACCTTGTGCTGCTTTGTTTTGCTCTGTTTTCCCAAGGTCGCATTCTTGGAGGTTAATCGCCGCCTCCAGTAGAATCATAAA
This sequence comes from Xiphophorus hellerii, assembly GCF_003331165.1. NCBI lineage: Eukaryota > Metazoa > Chordata > Actinopteri > Cyprinodontiformes > Poeciliidae > Xiphophorus > Xiphophorus hellerii. The sequence goes on along the minus strand of NC_045680.1, from coordinate 1,571,356 downwards.
ACCTCTAAAAGAAAAGAAAAATGAGATGAAGTCTTAGGCTTAAAGCCTGCAAGGGACTCGGATTGATCAGAGGTGGATGAAAAGAACAGAGTCGCGTCGCTCCTTGAAGGCCGTACAACAAACCCAGCCGGGGAAAGTGTTGTTGGAGGTTGCAGCTAGACAAAGCAAGGGCAGCATGCTTTCTGAAAAGGTCAAGAGGCTGAATAACAGCTTCCAGCAGTGAGGGCCGCTAATAAACTGATGATGTCTAAGGAGGTCTGCCTGAACAAACTCACTCAGGTGTGCAGAAGAATGGTGTATAAGTCAGGCAGGCGCAGGAAGCGCGGCTGACAGGAGGCGTATTGTGCAATATGAAACACATCATGTAAAGTTCACCGCTTTTATCTCTGTGGGTGTGTGGAGCAAAACAATCACTATTCTCTTCTGATGAGTAAGAGGAAAGTGAATATTTATTACTTTAATGAGCAGCATCTTCCCTGAGGATCTACCATTTAACTCCACCGCTTATTAGCCACAGCCTCATGCTGAACGAATGCACGTTTAGCATGTCATCTATGATTGATTTTCTTTCCTTCTGCAGCCTGTTACCTCCTGTTTCTCCTCATGCTTGCCCTTTATTTTTTTTGTATTGTGTTTATTTATTTGAACCAGCCAGAGTTAGCATTGAAAGTGCGTTACTGAGCCAAAAAAAAGAGATAAAAACAATTATGAAAAGAGAAATTTTAACCGAGCCTACAGATATTAATTACATCTTTCATAACACAGCATTGAATTAATGCTATTTTAAATTTATTTTGGGAGAACCTTAGAATCCCAGAGTCAGATTTGTCTGTATTGATATGTTCAAATCAGAGAATCAAAAAAAAGCGGTAAGTTCTTCTAAGTCTCTATATCACTTCATTGAAATGAACTTGTCATCCGAAAATTGGAAGAAAGTGCACACATTGGTTTGTTTTTTAGAGTTTGGTGAAAGCCTTATCTTAGCAGAAACTCATTGGGTTTACAGTACAAAAATAAAAAAAGTTTGATTGCAACTCATAATAAAAAATCTTAAAGCTTAAAAAGATTTTTCTACTTTATGCCTTAGAGGTTTGAGCAGAAAACAACTTCACTAGCATTGTAGTCGCATGGAAAATGTACTTAAACTGCAGTAACATCATCAGTGATTGTAGGATGATCTTAAACGAAAGTGAAAGGCGAATTGGAAACAACTCTGAGTACGAGCACCTTTGACCTCAGTCCACTGAACCTCCCTTTACATTTTTATGACTGGATAATTTATACCTAATATTGCTCATGACTGCTAAATGTCAATCGCCCATGCCACAAGCTATTTCTGATATCAGTTTGTGAGGCGTTTATGTCATTAGCACTGCTCTGGGCAAAAAATATCCACTGCCAACAAATCAAATGAAGCAGAAAAGGTGTGTTTTACCGATAAAACACAGTTTGTATTCCATGTCTGTTAAGTGTTTTTTTCCCAAAGAAAACATTATTTTACAGCTCAGATCATTCAATTGAAATGTTCTTTTAAGAATGTTTTAAATTCGCTCACAGGAAACTTTTATTGCTCTTACCGACTCTATAAAGACAGAGAACGCAGATGGACGGACGGACGGACTGACGGATGGATGGATGGATGGATGGATGGAGGGATGGAGGGATGGATGGACAATTTGCTAATAAAGAAAATCCACTTTTTGCTTGGTCCCTTTGTCTTTGTAACTCTTTCTCTCTCAGTTTCTTTCTCTTTCTCTTTCTTTCTCTCTTGCCATCCCGAAGGGACCCGTGGGAAGTTGGACCACCTGGTAACCATGGTTACAGAGATCGAGCGGCCCTTGGTGAGCATGCAACTCTTAAATATGAACTCAGTTCTTCTATGTGATATCAGATGATCCATTCCTGAATATTTCCCACAGCTTTCGGTCTGTTTCGGGGAAAGTTCAGGGAGGTCACAGCACCGCATCACAGGTAGCAGTTCAGTAATTACGCTGTCTAAGGATTTCGTTTGTTACGAAGAAAAACTGAGGAGGAAGGAGAGGAGGCAATAATGTAGCATCGCATTTACATTGTTGACGTGTTTGTGCTTGGACATGGCGTGGAGAAGTGCTGTAGTGGATGGCTTGAAAAATAGAAATCAATACGTTTAATCTTGATAAGTTCTTGGACAAAAACTGATAAACATATTTGTTCACAAAATTATCAATAAATGTTAACAGATAAATAACCAGGATCACAAGATGATTTAAGTTTTAATGGCCCCCAAATCCCAGAGCAAAAAATAGTTTAAGATTTTAACTATCTAATTTTTTAAAATGATTCTTACCTTTAAACAATATTTACCAAGATCTGCTCCCTAATTTCAAATTAGAAAAATCTAACATTTTTGGAAATTTGGAAAAAAAGTACAACTAAAGTTCACCATTGTGTGTTTAAAGACAGCAATGATAATAAACACACTAAATTACAGAAATCTTACTTGGTAACCGTCTTCAAACGAGAAATTTGAAAAAGGAAAAATAATCAACTAACACTCACTTCTTATAAGTTAAGTGTAGAAAAAGACCAACCACCATCTTTTCTTCGTTACACATATCAGCATATATCTTTACTCACGCCACCTGGTGGCCGTATTTACAAATTCACCTATTCATGGATTTTTCTCTTGAACTCCAAACTTTTTATGTAAAATAACTCCTATGCACACATTTCTTTGTAGAATTTATCTAAAATATTTTAAAGAAAATGCAGCTTTGGAAGCTGAAATACTAACCCGCAACGCTACTTGACACAATATTGGTTGGCGTTTGAAAAGCAGCCAGTGCAAGAAAAGCATAACAATAATAAGGAAAACTGTAGACTTTAGCCAATATATCAATTCCACTGTGAACATTAATGCATATTAAGACATATTTGGGGTGTGAACTGTTAAAATAGGCAGTTACAGGATTTTTTTCCCAGGAGGATTTAAGTATTTGCAAGTTTTAATGATTTGCAGGCCGTTGTGATCTCAAAATTTGTCAGTACCTCAATATGCTACCACTGCAATAAATCTCCAAAATCTCAAACCAGGTTTAGGCATGCTTAAAAAGTTTTGATGTATCAGTTTTTATTACACATAATTGGTAGTCCACTGTGCCCAATTAGATTTTGCCAAGAACCTGCAAAGATACTTCAATTTTCTTGCTGATTTTCGATATAGTAGAGTGATCCAAATCTGGTGTGAAGGCAAGAATCTATAAAACACAATAGATAACACTCAAAAACTGCAGTTTCAGCGCTACAAAAATACAATTACAACTAAAGTTGGACACAAACGCACAATCAGCAATCTGTGGGTTTTATTTTTCTTGTTTCTTATACAGGTAGTTTTGTTTCTGAGCTTTACCTCACTGAAAAAAAATAAAACTTCTCACATTTTGGCAATTCAGATTTACAGATAGATGTTTGCGTTTTTAAGATTTTCAAATTTTTTAAGTTTGCATGTAAATTATTTCTATTAAATGACAATCCAGAAGCACATACGTATATATTCATTTCATATATACATATATATTGCATTTTTTCTCTTAAATTAACATGGAGCTTATGATTTAATGTGCTGCAAAAACATAAACTACCCAAGTAAATAAAATAAACAACATGTCCATGCTTATCAGTGTGATTTGCGTGGTCCAGTGGAGCTCGTGTCACCACTTTACTTTCAGTGCACAAGGAGCTTGTTTATATGCAAATAGCCACCAAGGAGGGAGAAATAGAGAAAATTCCTCTCTGTCACTCTTTACTGTGATTCTGTCTTCAAGAACTGACAAAAGTTCAAGAGACGTGATCCTAATATGCAGACACGAGCTCGGTAAATCATCGCCAGCAATTTCCCCCTGCAAATAACCAATGAACCAGATCCATCTCAGCAAGAGGAATGAGTTTCCACAGATGTGACACAACAAGGTCAGTGGAAAATCTCTGACAAATGTAGCAACAAATGCCTCACTTTAAGAGCCGCTAAACGACGGCGGGGTGCACAGTCGGAAAACAAGCATTTAAACGCAAATGAGTTGTGAAGAGCTGCTTTAAACTGAATTTATTGTAAAAGGGAATAGCTGAGAAATTATCCTGCTGCGCATATGAAAGCAAATTTTCACAATGGGCAACATGAACTGTGTGATTATAACAATACATCTAAAATGTGTTGGACAATGAAGCCTTGAATGAATCTGGTTTCAACTCTAAAACGTAACTTTTTAAATAAATTAAATGCAACATTTACTAAGCATAGCACAAAAAAATTTAAAAAGCCAACAAATTTTTATGTTTTATTACATCAGTCATAGCTAATAACAGAATAACCGCAACTCCACCCTAACCCTATTTTAGAGGCTGTACTTTTCTATCCAAGCAGTAAAATAACCATGATTTAGATTATTTAATACATCCACAGAATGTCAACACCTTATGGGCACAGAAATACTGTAAACCACAAAATTATGAACTCACATAGTTCAAACATGTTGTTAAGACATAAATAAGGCAGCACATACAGTCATGTTGAAAATAAAACCCAGCCCAATCTGAAAACACATTCAGTTATCATAGCCTTCTGCATTTTTTTCACCAGCTCACTAAAAAAAATATCCTCTTGCTTTGCTTCGGTCTGCATCCCAGCAACTGCAAACCACTGGCCCTCGCTGCAGAGTCATGCAGGAGCAATAAGCTTCACTCGAGGTTTACTCCGCTCCACAAGAAGATATTCAGGAACGACAAGGACATCGCAGGAATGATTAATGCACCGGTGACCTTTAACCCGGTTACACGCTGCCTCAGGGAGCAGAAAGGACACCGGCAGGTTGTGGTAACAATGAGCAAGACAAGGCCTCTGGTCACAGGTAATTAGGTGGTGCAGCAAAATACAGCTTTTGATCTCAGACCATCAAACTTCTGTTCTATTCAGTTGTGCCACCTCTTCCAGAAAACATAAACAAGTGATGCTATTAGGATAATGAAGCGACATGAAAGGTTTTCTCCAAATACCCGAGTAACAAACCACTGTGACTTCACCTCTATCCAGATGCTCAAGATGCTGTTATTCAGCAAATTAGTAGAAAATCTACCCTTTCATTTAACTACATCTAGTAACTGCAGAAGTTTGTGTACCATAACGAAACTTTCACTTTGTATTCCTGAAAGTGGCAGTAATGCCCTTTTTGCAAACAGGGAGTATATGTCAAACTCGAGGCCCGAGGGCCAAATCTGGCCCACCGCAGCTTTTTATGTGGCCCCTCTAAACTCCAGAGCGATGCATTTTATGTCTCCTGACTTTGCTGCACAGCAGATCAGAGCGACCAAACTGTGAACTTGCTTTCCCGAATATTTTTCTTCTTGATTTCTCTGAAGGGTTATTAAAATTGCAGCAATTTTTAATTAACAACATTCTGATTTCTAAAGCTGCGAAATCAAGAATTTTCTGTTGTTTGCCATGCCTTTTTTATGGCTTTGGTTTTGAACTTATGTGTTAGTTCTATTTTTATTTTACTGATTTAATTTGAGTTTTATTCATAACAAAAAGGACAGCATTACTTTAGTGTCCTCTTCACTGACTTTATCCATCTCATTTGCAGAGTTTCCACTCAGTTTCTTACCTACCAAAATATTTGCCAGCATGAAAAGTAAAAGTAAAAGTAAATGATAAGTATATAAAAACTTCCACATAATCAATTTCTGCTGTGGCATCCCTATAAAGACCACAGCACATAATTCTTGAACAACATTATTCTAAAATATCAAGCACTGTGGAGAAATGGTTACAGTTTCTGTTCAGGAGAATGTAAAAATTCTGCAGGATTTAGCTTTTTAACACAGTCTTCAGAAGTGTTATTATTTTTGTTCAGATATTTCACTTATTTTGGACGCAGTTCAGTCTCTATCCTTGACTTCTCTAAATTTAACCTCTGCTTCATCACCCACAGGATCCTGAACGGTCCAGAATCTGGAATAATTCATTCCCGTTCAGGAGGGTGCAGGGTAACGGCGGGGAAACCGTGATCCTCTTATGACATCCCTGAGGATCATCTGGCCTCACTTACTGCTAAACCACCTGAACTAAATAGCCAAGTTTCTTTAATTCATACCTTCAAAAAGCTGAATTAATCAATAATACATTCATTTTATTGATTAGTCCAATACAAACTCTGAATCTGCTCTGCTCTCAGTTTCATTTTTAATGTGAATATGGGTTCAAGAAGTGAAAAATTACATTTGAGCATTGATACAGAGCATAATTTTCTCATCAACCATTTAAATTATTCCAGGATTTTAGCTGTGCTCCCTTTGTGGAATTGCATCAAAGCTCAGAGGGGTTCCCTGGATCTCCAGATCTCCCTATGACATCCATGTTTTATGTATATGCTCACACACCATGAATAAACCAAAAGAAAATGAATAATCACTGTTTATTATTACATTTGTATCGCTGGGGCGACCTGGTTGTTCGTTCATCATTTATCCAAACTCATACAGAAATAAACTGCAGAAAGAGAGATGGAGGAAGTGAAGGAGCGGGAGCGAATCTAACTCTGAGCATTTTCCCTGCTGGCACAAAATATGTAAAGGCTGCAGCATATTCAAATCTACAGGCCAATGAACCATATGTCTGTGTATTAATGAGCTAATTATGTAAGTATATGTGAATAGACTGTGTTTGAGTGGTGCATGAACAGGAAATGTATTTGCACCACGTCTGGGTCCACAGGGGTGTTCCTGTGTGGGCGCGTGTTTGCCATTGTTTATTCCTCTCTTCCCACATGCATGTCTGTATGTTTGTCTGCACATGTGACTCACCGCTCTCCTCACCAGATGCTCCACAGCCATCCTCATCATCACAATCGTTTCCACCGCTTCCATCTGTCAGGGCGCTCCCTCCGTCCCCTGCCTCCCCTCTTCCTCTTTCTCTGCTTGCCCAGCCGAGATCCACCAACAGCTCCTTTGCAAGTAGAAATTAAATAAATCTGATTTACAAATCTGCAGAGCACCTGGGTGAAGTAAGCCTGCAAAAACATTTATAGTTCAAACAGGACCTCAAATGTTGATCCTGCCTTAGATTCGCATTGAATCTCATATAATGCTAAGATTTTCTGTAGCTACTAGTAACAAAGATTAGTAATAGAAAAATGCTTTGAAATATTTTAAATTCACACTATAAATGTTCTAAATGTCTCAATCTAATCCCCGAGGCATTTCTTAATGTTCTGCATTGATGATTAACTGAAACAGCATTGCATCAACAAGCTATATTAAAATGGAGTAAACCTGCTAGCTTAGCACTTCATCAAACGGCTCCGCATTTAAAAGTTTGTAAGCTGGGGAGCGAAATAAGATACTGAAACTCTTGCTGGGTGTTGAGAACAAGTTTACTGGAGAAACAAAATTCTCCAAAAAGAAAAAGAAACACCTCAATTATCCGTCATTAACAAGACAAACAGGAAATAGATGATTCTCAATGTCTTTGATAAGAGAAACACACTTAAAATACTAAAGTTGTGCATCACTAGCTTATTAAAATAAAGGCCTAGGTAATTTTTTACCAAAACATATTCAGGCAAAAAAAAATCTTGGCAAAAAATGGTTTATTCTGTTATTTTAGGAAGTTGACGATGTGTAATGCTTAATGTTTTATATTAGTGTTTTATATTATTGCCCATCAAATTCACCGGAGTCACAAACATGACTGTCGTTTAAACTAAACATCAGACTGAGACTCTGTGTTTCACTATTTTTAAATGTCTCAGAATCTCTAAAAAGCTCCATTGATAAATTTTGATCACATTTTGCTGAATTTAATGATTTAGTTGATTTAAACCCTTTGGCAACTTTGGTCTAAATTTAACCTGTAATTTATCCAGAATCAAAAGAAGCATGTATGCCAGTGCATATACAGGCCTGGAAAAAATTAAGAAACCACTTAAAATGATCAGTTTCTCTGATTTTACTTTTTATAAATATATGTTTGAGTAAAATGAATATTGTTCTTTTATTGTATGAACTACTGACAACTTGTCCACGAAATTCCAAGCAAAACTTTTGTATTTATTTGCAGAAAATGAGAAATGGTCAAAATAACTAAAGAGATGCTGTGGTTTCAGAGCACAAATACTGCAAAGAAAACAAGTTTATGTTCACTTAAAAACAACAGTACCAATGTTTTAACTCAGGAAGAGTTCAGAAAATAACATTTGGTGGAATAAGCAGCAGGTTTTCAATGTGCAGTGGGCTCTTAACTTTTTCTAAAGCTGTAATTATTTTTAGATTTTTAACCACACATAGCAAGAACCATCTAAATTTCTGATGGATCAATGACAATTATACAGAGGGGAGGTATAAAAAGAGCAAATGACCCAATATTAATGTCTTTAACTAACATTAAACCAGTGCAATAAAACTGGTGAAATCGAGCAAAATAATATAAATAGGAATAAAACTAGGAGACAGCAGCTTCTGTTAACTCTGCCCTGGGAGAAAACACTGTGGAGATGGGTAAAATATAAAATATAAATGTAGCGCACATGCTTTTTAATTCAGCACATCAGTAAAATATACGTTTCAAACTTGTCTTAGTTCTTTTTGGAAGCAGGACAAGTATAACCAGCTCTTATTATGGTCTGAACTTAACATTATTATTTCTGAACACATAAAAAGAGATGCAAACAGAGGCGTTAAGCATCTGTGGAAACACCATGAGCCAAGATCCGAGGGAAAACCCAGAGATGGAGTGACAGAGTGTGGAGTGATTCACCGTTATTTCATTACGCTCAATGAGATCCCAAAATCCCCAAGAACACATTACACCCCGTCTCCAGCACGAGTGTCCTCTTAGTCATGTGGAAAAAGGGCAGATTTGACTATCATCCCCTTCTTATTGGAATCCCAAGCAAAAATGTCCAGAGGCTACAATAAATGAATATACACTGTAAAACATTTGAAGGCGGTTTAACTTGAAAATGAAAGTCCACCTGCTGCCTTGAAAAAGGACAACAAGAAAACTGTTTTGGTTTTAACTCAGAAACTAAAGTTCATGAAGCTGATTTAACAACAACAGACAAGTTGTCCAAAACATTGTTTTTTAAGTTCATTAATCTTGGATTGTGAGTTTTTACTTAAATTTAAACCAAATAATTATTTTTACTTACATTATCAAGTTAAAATAACAACTTATTTTACTTTAGAATCATTTCAATTCTTGTTTCAAATTGCATGAACAAAATTTCTGATCTGATAATGAATTTTATTTAACATCACAATGAATTTGGCTCAAAAACATTTAGTGTGAACAGGACATTAAAATAAACATTTTCCTTAATAAAACACAAGAGTCAGACCAATGTAACGCACTTCCATCTCAGGATACAAAAACATACCGCTAAGCATTCTGGGAAATCGTTCCCACTCCTGTCAGTTTAAGTGATAAGCTAAAAACTCTAGTTTAATCAACTTTTACAGGTTTGACAAAAATCAATAAAAAGTTAACACAACTTCCTGCTGTAAGTTTATCTTTCACAAACTCACACATTTAGGTTCAAAATCTAAAACTCGTTCAATTTATTTGACTTAAAGACAACTACATGTGGCTCAGATGTTTTGCAGTGTACAACATCTGCTCTACGGTTGCTGCACCAGCTGTTTATTTACCAGTGCAACCACAGAAACTACGACACACATTCTGTGCTTCACATAATCAAACTGAAGACAAAATCATTAACTTTATTACACGTGATTTAAAAGACTTGTTTTAAGTTTCAATGTTTTTTTTGTGCGTTTTTTTTTTCACAAAAGTAAATTGCTAAATATTTAAACTGAGTTGCTACTATTGTAAAATTTAAACAGAATTTAGGCAGTTTTGCTTTAAGGAAACAAAAAAGTAAAAAGGATGACAAAATGTAAATTATATGCATTTAGCTATTTAGCAGTTTAAAATTTCTCTAAACCCTGAAAAATAACTTAATCTAAGAATTTACATAGTAAAAGGTGTTATTATTATACTATAACTTTATGTTCTTTATTAACACAAAGCCAAAAAAAAAAACTGACGTATGGAAACTAAGAACAAAGTTCTGTGGTTCAATTATTCGCAAATAATTTGATATTTTCTTTACGAAATCTTTCGTTATATTACAATAACAAGATATTTTCTTGTTTTTGCATAATAAGACAGAAAAAGAGCGTTGCATCACAGTATTCATCACAATATTTTCAATAAATTAGAACATTACGGACAATTAAATTTTACTCAGTAAGTGAAACAAATCATATAGATTATCAATACTCAGTGTAATATTTTCAAGCTTTTTAAATTTTTACAATTTATTCTATGTGTTTTATAAACATTTACAAACTCAAGTTTTTGGAGGTTATTATTTATAGATTTATCAGATAAAATTGAGTTTTGCTAAATCAGAAAACAAAACATGGCAGTACTTTCATTGCAGGTCAGTAATAAATGTTAATAATCCGGTGAGTGAGCTGTAACCGGAAGAGATGCAACTAAATCTCTATTTTAACACTATTTGTGTTTACTTGCCCTCTAAATCATCTATTTTCTGAATAAAAGAAGAAATTGCATTACTGTAATGTGATACAAACTGGTTCATAAGGTCAGAAGGGAACAAGTGACAACAGTGAAATGAAAATATTTTAATGAGTCACCCTGACCCATCCTGTCATCTACTGTCACTTTGTTAAAGCAAAAATCTGCTCCCTCTGGATTCATTAGGCTTATCTTCATTGGCTGAGCATGTACGTACAAATCCTGATTGGTGCTGTAAATGACTGAATACACTAATAAAATCCCAGTAGATAAAAAAGCTTTTATCAAACTTTATTACACATGATGCAAACCAGAAACAGGAAAAAAAGAAATCTGTGAAACATGGTTCCTGAAATGATTAAAATTCCAAAGATGCTTCTTTCTCCTGTTTCATATTTTCAGCCATCTCTCATCCTTGTTGTGGGAGTATATAAATGGCAAATGACAGACAGGAATGATAATTAATGAATGGCATGCATTAACTTGTACTTCAGACAAATAGCAACCTTTAAAAATATGCCGCTGTGCCAGTAAGCATAATAATGCAACACTAAACTTCTAAATGACAATGAAAGATCATTAAAAGTACACATTTAATTTTCTGTTTACAAAAAGTGGAGCAGATAATACGGAGGCCCCTAGGGAACATGGGGAAACATTTTTCTTTTGCGTTACCTCACAAAATGTTTGTGTTATATACACCCTGGTCTATTTTGCATACAGTCACAAATGTCAATTTAAAATTTCACTCTCTTTGATGCAAAAACCTGATTTTAACTCGATTTATTCACTGCATGTTTACGTTTGCTTGTGTAAGGCGGAGATGGAACCGCACATTTGTGATCCATTCAGACCACCAACACAAAAAAGACACAATCAAAACTGACTTTATTGGTTATTTTAAAAAAAAAAACAACTTACTGACAAAAGGTGGGAAAAGTGGGTCAACAATCTACAGCTAAAAACTGGAGGTGAGGAAACTAACAATGCCAGAGTTTGCGATTGCATCGTTTAAATTGCATTTTCAGATATTTTATTAATTACTTAGAAAGACAAGCATTCAAATGAACCATGTTTTTAATTTGATTTCTGTAGATTGCTGAGAATGTTTGACCTACAAATGCAGTACGACTCAACATTAACACACAACTCCAGCATGATTTTGGGTTTACAGAAGCTAAATAAATTATGTACCAGGAGATCCAAGCACATAGAAATAACATGGGTTAGCTTGTTGTTAGCGATAGCATCGTTATCATACACTATCACTGCTCACCTGCCATTTAATGCGTCTTTTGATCCTAAATGTTTGACCCAACCTGAAACTAAATGATTGTGTGCTCCAGGCTTTTGAAAGCTTTATTTCATATACTGTAATAATATATATATTGTATAATATGAGGAGCTCCAGATAGTTATTTATGTCCATCACTTCTACGCCGGGTAAATCTTTAACTTTATATGACAAGTCTTTTTTTACAGAGATAATATGGATCATATCCTAAATATATGCATATTTTTTCGAGATACCTCGTCTGTACCGGCCCATTTAGGGCAGTACCAAACTCGCTGTGATCCATTTTGCTCCGTTTTGAACCGGAAAAATCCACTTCCTGACCCCCATCTGAATTTTGTGCCTCATCCGGGTCGGGTGTCTGAAACCAAGCAATTGCAAGATAACGCGGAAGAAAGAAATATTCCTCCATGTCCCCTAAGAAAACACCCTCTAAAGGTGTAAAATAGTTTTTTCAGTCCCATGTTGTGACCTGTTACAACAAACTGAACTTTTATTATTTTTACAAAAAAAGAAAAAGTTAATGCTTCACGCAAGAATATTTACATAAGATTAAATGTTCTCCAAAATAAAAATGACCACTTGCGTTGAATTAATGAGCCCTAGAAATCTCGTGCATAAATGATTATGTGGTGCGTGTGCAGCGTGCATTTTTGTGTTTATGGCAAAACCACTGCAAACCACAAATGCACCCTGTAAGTGCTGACTTAGCAGTTACACATGTTAAATGCAGCATGATTAATGGACCTAGCAACAAGATTAGAGGGAAAACAGGAAGAGCTTCAAAAGCAGAGGAAAGAGACTCAGCCTACGTTGTCCCATCATTTTCAATTACAGTCCTAAACATGTTCGACGTGAAAATAATCCTTCTATTAATAACATTGATTACTTTTATGACTGACTGATCAATTCCCCTGCTTTGAAATTGAGCTTAATGTGTTAAGTTGAAGATCTGAATGACATTCAGGAGTCACAAAGTGAATCTTTGCTGACCTGGAACTAAAGACGAGATAACTTATCACACAGTTATCTTCATAATGACTGATAGCAGCAAATATATCATGGCAAGCTTAACATCTAAGGTGACATTGCCTTATCTTTTTTTATACTTTAAAATGCATCCAATTACGACAAGACATAAATAAAATTCTAGATACAGCCAACAGAATAAATATTGAGAATCAAATGAGGAGTTATTAATTGCCATAATATTTCCCTAAGAGGCCACATGCACTGTCTGACTTTAATTTTAAAGCCAAACTTTATCATTTTATTGTCACTTTCTGGTAAAGTTTCTGTTCTCATTATGTTTTCTGATATCATGAAACCAAGTGTTTTGTCTTTCAATATCTTTATTTTAGCTAATAAACCAACATAAAATTGAATTTCTGGACCTTTTTCCTCCACGGATGCAATAGATCAGAAAAACATGAAATGCAATAATATTGCTAAGGACTATGACAATATTGATTACAATTTATCAGCAGTGTTGCACACTGATTCTAATTTGCCTGAGATCGGAAATTTGGTGAATATACTTTATTGATCCCCAAGGGGAAATTGCTTAGGTAATAAATACAAAGTTTGTAATATATATATATATATGCAATACATTAACCAATAAATAACCTATAAAGGAGCACAGAAAAAATTTTAATCAAATAGCACAGACTTGGGCATTATAAAGCCTGATGGCAACAGGCCTGATGGCGCTCTATGGTGCACTTTGGCAAAATGAGTCTCTGGCTGAAAGTGTATTTTTTATGCATAAAATATCTAAAATATCTAAAACTGCAGCTTATATTTGTGACTCTGCAGATCTGGAGACACTTCAGGCGATGCATCTGCTGTGTTTGCAGATCTGCTTCAAATGCAGCTGCCAAAAAATTTAAAAAAGAGAAAGACTCCCCAGAACAGGAAATAAAGCTGAAGATACATATTCAGGGATTTTCTGCTGGTTGAAACTCAATTCTCATTAAGCATCGATTTGACAGCTCGCCACATGTCAATCAGGCGCAACATTATGATCACCTGCCAAACGTTACCAAGACGCCGCCGACATGTCGGGGCTCAGATCCGACTCCATCCTGAAGGTTTGCTTCGACATCTGGCACCGAGACGCTGGCAGCATTTCCTTTAACTCCTGCAGGTTGTGAGGTGGGGCCTCTATTGATCAGACTTGTTTGTTCAGCACATCACAGACACTCAACTGGACTGAGATCTGGGAAATTTGACAACATCTCAAATTTATTGATGTGCCCTTTAAATTTTTCCTGAACCATATCTGCTTTGTGGATAGATTGTAGCGTTGAGAGAGGTTGCAACCCTCACAGAAATTTCCCTCCATGAGCCGATGAACACGGCCTGCAACAATTCTTCGGTTGGTGATTTGTGTCAAAGTAACTTTCATATTGATCCCAGCAGAAGATTTCCTAAAGCATCACCCTGCCTCCACTGGCAGCACTGCAAAAACACAAAATCTAACCAAAAACGGTCTAATTTCCAGTGCAAATATTTTCGTACACTTGAAGTAAGACAAACTAACTTAAAAGTAACTTTTCAGCAAGATATAGAGACTTGTTTTATGTAAATAATTTCCTAATATTAATGAAAAAGTACTTGTTCCGTTGGCAGATAAATTAACTTATAACAGGGGAAAAATGTCTTGTTATAAGTTAAATAATCTGGCAATGAAACAAGAACTTTTTCAGCAATATTAAGGAATTTACTTGGTAAGATTTTGTGTGAAGTTTCCAGTGCAAGTACACTGCTCAAAAAAATAAAGGGAACACTTAAACAACACAATATAACTCCAAGTAAATCAAACTTCTGTGAAATCAAACTGTCCACTTAGGAAGCAACACTGATTGACAATCAATTTCACCTGCTGTTGTGCAAATGGAATAGACAACAGGTGGAAATTATTGGCAATTAGCAAGACACACTCAATAAAGGAGTGGTTCTGCAGTTGGGACCACAGACCACTTCTCAGTACCTAAGCTGTCTGGCTGATGTTTTGGTCAGTTTTGAATGTTGGTGGTGCTTTCACGTGGTAGCATGAGACGGACTCCACAACCCACACAAGTGGCTCAGGTGGTGCAGCTCATCCAGGATGGCACATCAATGCGAGCTGTGGCAAGAAGGTTCGCTGTGTCTGTCAGCGTAGTGTCCAGAGGCTGGAGGCGCTACCAGGAGACAGGCCAGTACACCAGGAGACGTGGAGGAGGCCGTAGGAGGGCAACAACCCAGCAGCAGGACCGCTACCTCCGCCTTTGTGCAAGAAGGAACAGGAGGAGCACTGCCAGAGCCCTGCAAAATGACCTCCAGCAGGCCACAAATGTGCATGTGTCTGCACAAACGGTTAGAAACCGACTCCATGAGGATGGTATGAGGGCCCGACGTCCACAGATGGGGGTTGTGCTCACAGCCCAACACCGTGCAGGACGCTTGGCATTTGCCAGAGAACACCAGGATTGGCAAATTTGCCACTGGCGCCTTGTGCTCTTCACAGATGAAAGCAGGTTCACACTGAGCACACGTGACAGACGTGACAGAGTCTGGAGACGCCGTGGAGAGCGGTCTGCTGCCTGCAACATCCTTCAGCATGACCGGTTTGGCAGTGGGTCAGTAATGGTGTGGGGTGGCATTTCTTTAGAGGGCCGCATAGCCCTCCATGTGCTCACCAGAGGTAGCCTGACTGCCATTAGGTACCGAGATGAGATCCTCAGACCCCTTGTGAGACCATATGCTGGTGCGGTTGGCCCTGGGTTCCTCCTAATGCAGGACAATGCTAGACCTCATGTGGCTGGAGTGTGTCAGCAGTTCCTGCAAGATGAAGGGATTGAAACTATGGACTGGCCAGCCCGTTCCCCAGACCTGAATCCGATTGAGCACATCTGGGACATCATGTCTCGCTCCATCCACCAACGTCACGTTGCACCACAGACTGTCCAGGAGTTGGCGGATGCTTTAGTCCAGGTCTGGGAGGAGATCCCTCAGGAGACCATCCTCCACCTCATCAGGAGCATGCCCAGGCGTTGTAGGGAGGTCATACAGGCACGTGGAGGCCACACACAATACTGAGCCTCATTTTGACTTGTTTTAAGGACATTACATTAGAGTTGGATCAGCGTGTAGTGTTATTTCACTTTAATTTTGTGTGTGGCTCCAAATCCAGGCCTCCATTGGTTAATAAATTTGATTTCCATTGATGATTTTTGTGTGATTTTGTTGTCAGCACATTCAACTTTGTACAGAACAAAGTATTCAATGAGAATATTTCTTTCATTCAGATCTAGGATGTGTTATTTGAGTGTTCCCTTTATTTTTTTGAGCAGTGTATTTTAGTACCTTTGAAATAAGCAACAGCATGAGCGGGCTGTATCCGCCCTGGCCTCAATGCTGCTCATTTTATTTTATTTTATCTTTTGGTCAGCTTTCTATTATCTCTATCTCGATTTAATACATAAAGGACTCTTCCTGTATTTGTGCCCTCTGTTCCCCGCACTTTTTCAGTCATTGCAAATGTCAAATTCACCGTTAAAATGTCAACATAGTTTTGAAAAAAGTACTATTTCCATTGGCTAATTTCTTTCACTTAGAAGAGTTAAAAATGTCTTGTTATAAGTGAAAAAAATTGCAGGCGAATTGATGTATATTCAAGAATTACTGACTTAAAACAAGCTTATTTATGCTGCTGAAAAGTTACTGTTCAGTTAGTTTTGTCTTATTCAAAGAATGCTCATATATTTACACCAGTAAAAGTACTTGGTAAAATTTTGTGTTTTTGCAGTGAGCATAATTCAGCAGAGTTAAATCAACGCTGTGACAAGTCGATTTGGTCCATCTCAGAATTGGCGTTAATTTAACTCTTTCAGTTGTTTCAACAAGACAGAAAATCTTTATTTGGAGACAAAAAAAGTGGTCCATAAAAAAAAATTAATAAATCATCAAATAAAAGAAGGACACAACCATCACAAAGCAGACGAGCAATTATTCCAATGTTTAAAAAAGAAATTGAGAAGCTTTAACTATTTCAAGTCTTAGAATTATTTAGTCACTTGCTGAAATAACTGAAAGAGTTCAATTAACACTAACTCTGGTGCTGTGGGATCCACGGATAAGCAACACACACACACCCCAACACTCAAATGACGTAAAAGAAAACCTCATTCATTAGAGCAGTCGCTGTTTTCCACCACTTCATGGTTCAGTTCCTCCTGTGCTTTAACTGCACTTCTCCACCGTTTCACCACGTTTCCTTCCCCTTACTGACCCGCTCAGCTCAGCCTTCACTATCTGGGCCTCGTGAAACGTGCAGCTCATATTTCTGCACATCTTTCCTGTTTCTAACTCAGAAAAAATTTGATTTTCCCACTTCTTCCACTTAATGGTGAACATATTTCTCAGTTTTTTCTTTTTTTAGGATAACTATTTTAAGTGCAATGTTTAAAAAGAAAACCTACATACTTAAATGCACTGCAAAAACCCAACATCTGTTTTGTGTAGTTTCTATTCCAAATATCTTGTTACATTGGAGTCACAATGAGTCACACTAATCATTAATTATTTATGCCAGAATTTGAAAAATAGGACATAAAAAAATGAAAATGTCAGGTTCTTTATCCATACACAGCAAAAACACGAAACCTTACCAAATATTTCTGTCTAGTTTCTAGTGCAAATATTTTAATACATTGGAAATAAAACAAAACTAACTTACAAGTAACATTTTAGCAAAATATAGGAACATTTTTTAAGTAAATAATACTTTTTAATAAAAAAGAACTGGCAGACTCAGTACTGGGGAAAATGTTTTCTTATAAATAAAATAATCTGCCAGTGAACTAGTACCTTTTCTGACACAATATTAATAAATTATTTACTTAAAAGAAGCTCCTACATTTTGCTGAAAACTTACTTGTAGTTAGTTTTGTCTTATGTCCTATGTAAGAAGATATTTGCACTAAAACTAGACAGAAATACTTGGTAAGATTTTGTGTGTATAAAGAATCAGATAACTTTTTCATTCTTGGGGTTTTTATATTCTATTTTTTCAAATTCTGCCATAAATGATCAATCACAATATTGATTGTGACTCCAGTGCAATAAGATATTTGGACTAGAAAGTACACAAAGCAGTTTTTCTATTTTTCCAGTGTATTCGTGTGTGTAGGTTTTCCTCTTCATTTCTGCTTGTCTTTCAAATCCTGGCATAAATAATCAGTCATTAGTGTGTCAATTTATGGGTTCACATGACGCTATGATTCATCTGTGCAACATATATTATAATTACACCATAAAGTGGGAAACTGGAAATGCAAAAATCTGCTTTAATATGTGAGTTAAATCTGATTTCAGTGTCGTTTTACCTGCGTTAGCCGCTCCAGCCTTTGTTTCACCTCCTTGAGGGCAGGATCTGTGTGGCGTATAGACATCTCTGGATTCTCCTTCTGGGATTTCAAAGTGCTGCCAACAACGTGACCTGCATAACTACACACACACACACACACACACAATTTGAGATAAACATGCACGTCTTCCTGCTACAGTTTAGCTGTGCATGTGTTGCTTCACTGCCCCGGTTCTAACACACTCGTGAAGCACATGACGATTCACTTTATGCACAAAATATACAACTTGTTCCATCACATCAAACACCGTTTCTGGAAACTTGCACCAACCATTACTGTAACCACTGATTTTCTCCTCCTGGCCTTTGATCTGAAACTGGCATAAGCTTTAATTTCAAGGCAACTTTGTTTTCCTAAAATGGAACAATTCACATGACGGAGACTTGTGAAAAGGAACGCAGGTATCAACATCTGGGAGAAAACACAGACGTTTTTATCTAGAAAGTTCATGTAGAAACATTAAAACCACTGTTACTGAACGGATGAGTCACACTCACATTCAGGGCAGAATAATCTTTTTCTCAGAAGTCGAATTGTGAGGATGGATGTGTTTTCAAAACCTGAGCAATGCTAAACTCTGTTAGCTGTAAAATGAGTCACAAATTAAATTATCCAGGAGGAGAAACCATAAAAAATTTATGTATTGTGAGAATTTAGTTCATCTATCATGTGCAGAACCCCGACAGAT
The DNA here is from genome assembly GCF_003331165.1 of Xiphophorus hellerii. Taxonomy (NCBI): domain Eukaryota; kingdom Metazoa; phylum Chordata; class Actinopteri; order Cyprinodontiformes; family Poeciliidae; genus Xiphophorus; species Xiphophorus hellerii. The sequence continues at coordinate 1,552,388 of NC_045680.1, read as the reverse complement.
TTTCTGTGTGCTGCTAATGTTTATCCAAATGCACAATCCAAACCATGCGATACAGTTCTGTTCAGGACTTAAATTTAATCAACATATATTACAGAACACCAGTTCTTCAGATGTTTTATTTTTACCTCCCAGATGGTAAGATTCACAGCGTATTTTTGTCTAGTTTCTAATGCAAATATCCGTTCACACCAAACAGGTTTTGAGCGTCGGCGCGTCTGGTTTGCGTTTATAGTCTATGTGGATCCGCGTCAAGCGCTGCGCGAGTTGAAGCATTTCAAGCGTTGGACGCATCAGGCGCATCCGATGCTGAAGTTTAAAAATCTGAACTTATTTTATGGCCGTCAACCAGCCCATAATAGTGCATTTTCCAACGTGATCTCAGAAAAAAACCCACGAATTGTCACTGTTTACTCTCGTCCTATAATCAACGTCCTAATCAAGTTATGACTACAGAGTCAGGAAAAGAAAGGACCTTGATTGGAAGACAATAAGTTATAACTTTTACTACTTGGAAATATTTTCCCCACATTTGAGCTACCCAAATCCAACGTTGAGTCTATGAACTTTAAACAAACTTATTTATATAGACAAAATATGCAGGAGACTGTGGAAGAGGTTGAAGGACACGTATGCCAAGGAGTCTCCTCTCAACGTCAGCCAAGAGCGATTTTGACGCATCCAATGCGCGTCTAGAGAAAAATGTCAAGCGTCTGACTTCAAAGTGCACACGCGTCGAACTTAAAGCGTTGGATGAGTTTTTGACGCGCAAAACGCGTTCGGTGTGAAGTACAACTAAAATAAGGCAAAACTTACTTACAGGTAATTTTTCAGCTGATAATAATTAAATAATTCCTTAATATTGATGAAAAAAGTATTAGTTCTACTGTCGTATTTTTTCACTTATAACGTGGGAAAAATATTTTGTTACAAGTGAAATAATTTGCCAATGAAATTAGTACGTTTTTGTCAATAGTATGGAATTATTGACTTAAAAATTGCTCCTTTATCTTGCTGAAAAATTACTTGCAATTTACTGTTGTCTTTTTTTGAGTGTAATGACACATTTGCATTAGAAACTAGACCACAATTAATTGGTAAGATTTTGTTTTTTTGCAGTGTCACAATTACAGTTGCTCATTTTGATTAATGCTCCGATTGTAGATATGGGTAAATTAAAATGAAAAGCTATTTTCTGGTAGCCTTGTCGTCACTTATGAAGGTCGAAACACATCTTAATTACCTACATGGCATGTTCCCCTGTCTTTCCCATTTTGAATAGAGGCCTGGTTCTGTAGTACTTACATCCCAAAGAGACAAAAAGGAACTGATTAATAATTGAAAGTTCATAAATACTGTAATTAAATATTATTTAAAAGGAAAACCTATTACAAATGGATTCCAGCCCAATTATATTTGGCAGTGCTTTTTTAGTAAATAAATAAAAGATTTTATGATTAATATTTTTAAATGAGTTTCTTTTTTTTTTTTTACATTGCTTAATGTTTTTATTTTAATTCTGTAACACTTTGAGATTGACATGTAAAGTGGATTATAAATAAAATGTTATTATTATAAATGATGTTTTTGCATCACTGAATATATTTACTAAAATTAAACTTATGTATACATCTAAAATAAATTCAGTGAGAATATGTTACCTAGATAAAAGGATAATCTATTTTAAGACACCAAAATTTGTGAAGATTGGTTCATTATCAAAGTAAAATTAAAGCTACAGTTAATATTTGCATCTTTTAAGAGTAAAAATTCCCAAAACAAAATTATTTTACTTTATATTATTTATGCAATGTGACGATTTTACATAAATACATATTCTAGTGGATATCTGTGTTCGATTTAATGTGTGAAGAATAACTGGGTGGAGCCGCCTGAGAGTGTACATTTCTTCATTTCCTGTAATTTTTGATCATCTTGCAAGCTGATGCCTCATTCTGCAGCGGAGCCTGCATCGCATCATTTCGCCTCTGTAGGGTGTCAGGGTGGGTGGATCAAAAGAAAGAAAGATGGAGTGAGAGAGAAGAAGTTTATGAGTCATATTATTTCATGTTCCACACCAGCTTTGCTCGCTAATACAATCAGCCACCAACTCAGTAACCACACAGTCCACGCCCTGCACTACACAAACACAATCTGGCTATGGCAACAAGGGGGAAGGGATTGTGGGAACTAGTGAGCAAAAACTTAGTGGCTGCATCTGAGGCGATGCCAAAAGATGCTGCAATGTGAAGGACCGGGTCCTGCTGGTCTGGGATCAGACAGAAACTTCACCCAGCACTGAAAGCCTTTAATTAACTCTCAGATTCTCGGTTTACAAAGATCGTGTTTCTCAGTGAAGGTCTTGTTTCCACATCAGACAAAGTGTTAATGTTCTGAGTCCAGCTATGCCTGGCAGCTGTCTACAACATTTAGGGTCACCAGAGATGAATATTATTATCCATTTGAGCAAGTTTGTTCCAAAATAGCTCTGAGCCAACGTCTCGCATAACAAGTCTTAATCTGAAAAAGGATAAAACTGAAAATTCTCATGGGAAAATTAGACAAGTTGGAGAAATAACATCAGGCAGTGGGTCAAAAACGCAACAAAGAAGCATGAATATGGTGTCATGCAAATAAATTTCAGCTTGTAGTCAAAATATTGCCTGAACAGCAGCTGGAAGTCATAATTTCATCACTTTATGATAATTATTGTTTCTCTAGTGAAAGGAAAATCTGTTAAGGACAAAAACTGTCAGACTTGATCATGTTGTCAATAGGAGAAACCATTGATTTATGCCAAAATTAAGCCTGTATATGAATAAACAGAACTAATTTTTCTTTCATGCACTATAAAGTGTGTTAATTCTGGAGAAAAGGAGATAAAATACCAACAAGTAGGATTTCAGTGGGTCAAAATTATAATTATAGACTAACTACGAAGCCCCGTAATGTCTGAAGAAATGTTTTCTAGCTTTTTATAGGAATAAATTAACTTGTTTGGAGTTTACAACCTGTTTTTTTGGCAGAATTTGTGGAGTTTATTAAAATCTGTCCCAGCATTTAAATTAAGTTGAACAATTGAATTATTCTTCTATTCTTAATGCAATTCACAAAGAATAAGGAAGTTTAACAAAGATGATGCTACCAACACCGTATTTGACAGCTTATACAGTTTTCTTATTTTTGAAACTCTCATTTTTACTCCTTTAAACATTTTTCTTATCATTGAGACAAAATATTATTTATATCTTTTGACCAAACCACTTTTCTCCAGAAGGAATTTGGCTTTTTCTTATTGACAGATTTAGGTAAAAATTAAAGATATTGATCCTGATTTCCAACTAAATATGTCAAACAATTGAGAAAACTGTCTTATATTAAATCTCTGATCTAAGATCTTATTTAAATGTTTGTTACATTAAACCAAACCTAATGAGATGACAAGAGTCTTAATAAACATTACATGTTTAACATTTTTATTCAAGTTTAAAACTAATATGACATTCATTCCCAAGCTGGGTAAAAAAGGATGCAGGCTGAAAGATTATAAAAGCTTTTTCTTTTTAGAAATTACTTTATTCAAGGTTTATTTTTGCAGCTCATCCTTCAACAATGATGCAGTGTTTAACAAATAAAGTAGCAAAAAAACAAACAACTTGAAGTTTGTATGAAAGATTTAGTTTAAATTGTTTGTTTTCCACACAAGATTTGGTGTTTAATAATTAATCTAGTATTGATGGACATATAGAACATATTCTTTGTTGGTATTCTTTTAAAAATTAAGCATTGTCTGTGCAGATTAAAGACATTTATTGAAGCTCATTCCCATAATCTCAGATTATCTCAGATAAAAACATCTAATATTGCTATATTACATGAAACCTGACATAGTCAGACATTACCCGTATATGTAAATTGCAAAGTAAACAAAAATTATCCATTTTCAACAATGTCACCATGGAAACTGCTTTCATGGCCTGCAAAGATATATCAATGAAAAGCAAAAGATCAGGAGGTGCATCCTTGATAATCTCTGCTTATTGAGTCATTTAAGTTCTGCAATTCAGTGCAGCATTGGGAAGAAAGGAAAACAGGAAATGATGTGCAGCAGAGTGATCCCACACAATAACAGGATACACGGGTACATGTGAACGTATTAACATGTCTCATGAAAGGCATGCCCCCACCAGGGGAGAATGTAAAACCGACGACAGCGGAAGGGGAAGAAAAAGCAAGAAGGAAGAAAAAAACAAAAGAATGAATAAAAGAGCAATTAAAAACCATATTTTTTCCCCTCAGGGAAAATCCCAAGATTCCTCAGGCTCCAGCAGAGATTTCAGGGATCAGTTTCAGCCTCTCGCCCACTGCCTCTGTCCTGTCAACACGTCACAAACACTGAACTGAAGTATTTATTTAGGTTTTCTTTAATCCTTATTAAAGTTCAGAATGCGTTGGTGTTTATTAACCGTAAGTAACACACACAGCTGAGGTGAGTTTCAAAGACATACACTGTAAAACATTTCAGCCACATTTAGTTGTGTCTACTCTCTTCTGCTCTGTAAGCCAAATAAATTTAGCAAGTTTTAGATTTTTAACCTGAATGTGTGAATTTGTGAAAGATTTTTGTCAAACCTCCAATTGTTTAATGAACTAGAGTTTTTAGGTTTGCACATAAAGAAACTGAAAGGAGAAAAAGACAGGAGTAGGGACTATTTCCCAGAATGCTTAGCGGTATGTTTTTGTATCCTGAGATAGAAGTGTGTTACATTGATCTGACTCTTGTGTGTTATTAAGGAAAATGTTTATTTTAATGTCCTGTTCACACTAAATATTATTGAGCAAAATTCATTATGATGTTAAATAAAATTCATCATAAGATCAGAAATTTTACTCATGCAATTAGAAACAAGAATTTTAATTATTCTACAGTAAAATAAGTTATTTTAACTTGAAAATAATAGAGAAATCATTTGAATTGCAGCTTTAAGTTAAAACCCACAATTCAAGATTAATGAACTTAAAAAGCAATGTTTAGACAACATGTCTCTTGGCGTTAAATCGACTTCATGAACTTTAATTTCTGAGTTAAAACCAAAACAATTTTCTCGTTGACTCAAATTGCATTTTCAAAGCAGCAGGTGGACGTTCCTTTTCAAGTAAAACCATCTTAAAATGTTTTAAAGTGTATGACTTTGAAACTAGAAAAAGGCACAAAGCTTTAGTATTTGTTTTCTGAAGCTGCTTTGAGTTTGGTTTCATAAATGCGACATAATGAAGCAGCTTTTTGATGTAGAGCAGAAGACCCAAGACTGCAGTTTTTCAGCAAGATATTTGTCCGTAGACAAACATCAAAGGGTTATTATGTTCCATAACAAGGCAACCAACCGGCTTAATTGTGAAAAACGCAATGGTGAGTATTTTAATTTTCTCCTCTAATGACTCTCAGAGCTCAGCGGTTAATGGAGCCCAAAGGCCCGAAGGTGGAGGCAGCAGAATGTCTACAAATTAGATCTTTGTAATCAGGTAGTGAGAGGAAAACAACTTCAGCATCACTTATTCTTACAAGTCGATGCAAAAAGTGCAGCAGTGCAGAAAAGTAACCTTTTTTTTTTTTTTTACATAACACGGTTTGGTTTTACATTTAAATGTTAATTTCCCAGAGAGAAACAAGAAGGAAGCTTCTAATTCGGTGACCTTTTTAGTAACGAGGGAAACGCAGCAAATGGAAATGAGTGTAATATATCATTCTAATGCGATTAACGATGTCGTTTTCTTTAATGTTGTAGATCTTTAGGAAACAACTGCACATCAAATGCACTAAAAAATAATAAAAGCACTAAAATACTGACACTACATCAGATTCACCTATGTGCAAGGAAATTGAACTGTATAACATTAATATTTTAAGCTAAGCTGATCCACATACAGTTTATAAATATGAACGCTACAGATAAAGCAGTATTGATTATGAAATCCAAGTTTTGTCAGAAAAAATATGATGAAATTGCAACACAGCAATGCATTTATTTTGCTATGACTATGCAATATGTTATTGCAAAATCAATAATTAATGAAGCAAAGGGCCTTGAGCGTAGCATTGCTAGTGAAAGGCTAATAAGGGGTGAGGCTCACAGTGGGTTAGATTCACATTATTAATTTCTCAGACTTTTCAGCAGATATGAGAGTTACATCAACACATATTATCTGAAAGCTAATTAGGCAATGAGAGCAAATGCTTTTAAAGACATCAAGTGTAAAGGAGTTCATCTGTGTGTTATCACTTTTTAGTTGCCTCAAATACAACAAATAATTTAACCAAGATTTAGACACTATGAACCTTTTAAACTTTGACCAACAGTATATTAAAGGGGCAGTATTATGTATGTTAACTTCAGTTGTTATAAAAATGCAAGATATATCAAATAAGACTTAAAAGACATTTGATTTTGTAATTTAACGCCTTGAAATTGGGCTTCTGTCTCTTTAAAAACTTTTGCTATTTCTGAAGCTTCACTTACGGCATAAGTGTCAAACTCAAGGCCCGTGGGCCAAATCTGGCCCGCCGTAGCTTTTTATGTGGCCCTCTAGATTCTAGACTAAACACTGCTAACATTTTTAGCAGCGTTGCTCTGAGAAGTAGCTCATATAATAAAATATTTGAACTAGAAACTGGAACAAAATACTTGGTAAGATTTTGTGTTTGATAGCGCTGAATGATTTCAGCTAACTTAAGCGTTTACAGAGATAGGGGTGTCTTAATTTACTTCTAGCCTACAGTTGTATTTTTTCTTACATTTTTACAGAAAACTTGATTTTCTTCCATTTTTTTAGATTATAACGAGGAAACTAAAGGTCGGGGACAAAAGAAAACAAAGTTCCAGACACTGTGAAACACATGCTGTCTCTGAGTAGACAGTAAAAAAAACTCTTTTGAAAGTAGAGGTCTTAAAAAACAACTCCTGATTATCACTATCATAACTGATCAGCTAAAGCTAAATAATAGCCTTTAAAGAAAACAAATCCTGAAAATAAATTGTATGTTCTTATCAAAAGCCTTTTCTTCTGTCCAGCATGTGCTGCTCCCTTTAGTGAATAGGAACCTGTCAGGGCTTTAAATGGGCTTTTTGGGCAGATTACAGATGGAACGGCTACTGGGTGTTTGACACCAAATGATAATACTGCAGTGGCTGTGCCACAGCGAGATGTGACTATGAGTGACATTTAATAAGATCCGGACAGCGGCAGACATAAATCACCCGTCTGACAACGGCGCGTTCCCGCAGCCGTCGGATTCTTCAAGGCTGCCAGTGGCAACGAACACAGACATCCATCCCTGATTCCTCCGGGTGTTTCATCCACACTGAGGGTTTTAAAGTGTTTCCAGTGTGACGCAAACACGGATTTACAGAAGAGTAGCGAAAATAACAACTGAGTGAGATTTAGTCATTTCAGCATCTCTGCTATTTAACTTCACACACATGCATCCATGCACCTTTTTATTTATATACAAGCACAACATTACAAACATATGAAGCATGCACCTGTGCTTCTGGTCGTCCTGGATGTTGGTAATAAATGCTGCGGTTTGGATACTTCCTGGAGACTTAGCTTCATATTTTATATTCTCTTCGGTTTGGGATGCTGGTGCAATACTGCCCCCTTCTGGAAGCAAAAAGCTATCACAATAGAAAGCGTCTCCACAAAATGAGAGAAGTCTCACTTCAAATGTTTAAATTTAAATGATGCCCCTGGTAAGCTTCTATATATGTATACTTTAAGCAATGAAAATAACAGTTTGTGAAAATATTTTATTTTGTTAAATTTATAGAAAAAAAGAGAATTATTTAACTTTTGCAAAATGATATCCCGTCTACATTGTCTTAACTTTGGGAAATAAATAATTTTCAATTAAAAAACAAAAAGAATTATGAATACTATATTTCTGCCTCCCTATTTGGCAGTACTCAGATAACGTTTGAATTATTCCTGAAAAATAATCCATAAGATGTTTACATGTTCTATAAAATCTTCATATTTTGGTTCTTGATGACATAAATACTGGGTTTATTTGCTTGTTAAAAATTATTATGCAATGGAAACTGTATTACACATTTTTCCTAGCTTTCTCAATTGATGTGTGTCATTTTTTTAACCAATAATGTGCTACTAATACTGAATAAATATGCTCTGTCATCTGATGGGAAAACATTTAAAGGGTCCGTTAGGGTTTAGCACGTCTTTTGGGTTCATTTGAAAGTTATACTGTTTCCCCTAGAAGACCAATTTGCAGTACTTAAAAAAACCTTAATTCAATACAAATTTATAGCATAAATATTTCAAATACAAAATATAAACAGAGCCTTTGCTGATTCATTTCACTCTACGTGACTTGGCTTTGTGTATTTTTATTTTCCACTGCAAGGATCGAGTGTTTATTGCAGCAGCGCCATAAAATTCTGCTGTTAAGACACTAAATTCAAGAAAGATTAGAAACATTGCATTTGCATTAAAATGCTTGACATCTTTTCAGATTAAAAAACGCTACGCAAATGAGACCATCAATAAATAAAAATCCCTAACAGGGCTTCTAGAGTTTTCTTTCTGTTATCTAAAAAAATTGTTTCAATTGGATTGAAATGTGAAGAAATTATGTAAAAGATCACATTTTTCAGCACGTCCATAAAAATCTGAAAATCTGCCGCAGCATGACTTTGCAGCTAATCAAAGTATGTATGCTAAACAATCAGATAAGTAGAAAGGCCAAAAGCAATATTGACTTAAAGCTACAAAACTTTGAAATGAAAAGTAGATTTTATGAAAATGGTATTGAAGATGTACAAAGTCTGTGCGGAGATTTTATTAAATACTTCAGAGAACAAAGAAAGTTAATTTTTATGCCATCAGTCTTTCAAGCGTCGAGTCTCTTTGATCAGTTTGGTTTTGACTCAACTGACTCAAACCTTCGGCTGTTTTGATGTTAAAAGAAGAATTTACAAAGAGAAAAACAAACGCAACTTCAGTAAAATTTCTCTCAGTTTCTTGCTTCAGTTTTGCATTTTGAAAGTTATAAACCCAGATATTGGTAGCAAATTTTATCCCCTCTACCCTCACAACTGGAATACTTCAAATTTAAGAACTGTGGAGTTTTTACTTTATTTTCTGACATACAAAACCAGCACAAGATGGCTCTGTTCTCCATCGAAGACTTTAGCAAAACTTCTCCAGAAGATTTAAGGGACTGCTAGAACAAAAATTAGACGAAACAGCTTGGCCAACACTGTGGATAAATGTCAATCCATAGATAGACAACAACAGACTGCAGCCGTAAAAAGCAACATCAGCAATCAAACTGGAATCACAACAATTCCACTGAAAATTCAAAAATATTTTATTGATCCCAAAGGGCAATGAAATAAAAGTTGTGGTATTATTACAGCTTCTCCAATGTTAATTAGCTGCTCCCTGTTGTAAAACACCCCGTTGCTATGGTTACACATCATAACAAAATGGCAAAATGTGAAAAATATTGCCAAAGATCTGTCCAAACTACACAAGAATAGGCAGTTGTCCAAACAAAAAGAAAAGCATTATTTCTCCCCAGAAAGGCAGGAATGAAGTTCTGAAAAGTAAAAAAATAAAAATCTCAATGGAAGTACAAACCTACTCCAATGTGCTGCCACCCAGAGCGGGTGAACAGGTTTCCTGCACTTCAACAAGAATCTTCAAACTCCAGCAAGAGGCAAAATCTAAACAGTTTCCTCCTAAAGTGACTCAGAGTTGCCTCAGTGTTGGTGACACTATTTTTCTGTAATAGGAAAAAGTTAAAACCAAGGTATTTAGCTTTCCCAATTATATGGTGTCTAAAATATCTGAGAAAATACTGATAATTATGAATGAACATCCAACAGTTCTTATTCGCTAGAAAGAGGCCTCAGTAGGTTTGTAGTTAGGAAGAAAAGGCAATGTCTTCTGTTCTCCTCCATCATCCAGTCTCAGACTTTCTCATCATTTACTGCCATCCAGTGTTTTTTCTCACATACAGATACTCTCACCAACGCAGACATTTGTAAGTGAAGTGGGTCAGAGGGCGGTGGAGATGAATGGAGGTCTGAATAGACGGACGGAGACATGAATGGATGGTCGGATGAATGAATCAGTGGGTGGATAGATGGACGAAGGAGAAGAAGATGTAAAGAGGTCAAAGAGGCTCAGACTGGCTGCAGTCCAACTCCAGCCAGAAGCGACATCTCTTCTAGTCCTTTGAGTGGAACAAGAAAGAACACGATGACAGACGATTACTGAAGCTAAATCTCCTAAGCATCAAAAAAATGCAGAGTGATGGGAGGTTTAGTTTCTGTTGGCGGATTGTGAAGGAAAGAATGATTTTTTTCCTTCTTTGTAGTTTTGTAGTTTAATGTAATATTCAATACTTAATAAAGCCTTAAGACACATATCTCTTATTTCTTACAGAAATAAATGGAAGTAGTTAGTTTGTTTAGCTCCATCCATTCATTTTCCAGACCCATTTGGTTGTGAAGTACTGGTACCAATATTCAGTCATCATTGGGCAAGAACTCATGCAAAGAGGATTTGAACCTCATGCTCAATGGTGACAATGATGACAACTGTGTCATCTTGCACTCCAGCATGTTTAGTGTCTCATAATTTATTTAAGATTATATTATTAAATTCCACCATGAGGCAAACTGACATAAAATACAGGCACATTGTGCCATTTTATAGCATAATTAAGTAACTTTGTTACCTTCAGTTGTTATAAAATTGCAAGATATATCAATTATGCCTTAAGAGAAATTTGACTGATTCGAAATTGGACCTCTGTCTCTTTAAAAACTCCTGTTCTTTCTGTAACTCTGCCTTCAGGAAGTCACCACAACATGGCTCCTTTATTAACCCTTCAGAAACATTTTTACCGGCGTTTCACTGAGAAGTGAATTAATAATAAACAATAACGAGATCAATAACGAGCTCAGCAGATCCACCAGGTGTTTGCTAAATGTGGCTGGCTAGTCTGAAGGAGCTGAGTGGGGGAGGGGTTGCATCTTAAAGGCGGAGCTACATCCACTCAGGCGTTTTGAACAGCTGACTGGTTGCCATGGGAGATTAAAGGATTTCTCAAATATGCATGAAAGAATTAAAACTCCATTATATTTTTGATGAGTGAAAAACATTATAACATGATACAAAGCTCAAAAAATTTGATTTTATATAACCCTCCCCCTTTAAAGGACAGGGATACGTGTGTAGTGTGTGGGCGTGTGTGTTATTCCAAGAAGTTGCCAAGGTGGGGGACAGTGGGGGGTAAAAGGGTTGTTAAGGTTAGAGAGTTCATTTTCAGAGTCTTTCTCATGGTGATTACATTGGCAGCTTAAACTGGTAACAGGACAAATGGTCATGCACACTCACACACACACACACACACACACCCACACAAAATAAAGCTCAGAACACACTGTCCTGCACATTTGCCAGGATGTGGTATCGTCATACATGCAAAATGGACAATAACATTCCTCTATAACATTCCACTTAAATGCTTGTTCAAGAACACACTGAGACTCAGAATAAACTGTTGAATATTGAATATTGGTAAATTTCGTTCTATCCCACAAAACTAAGGATTAGGATGAAGGCAAGGAGGCATTCCAGCATGAAAGACTTGGAGTTCAACACTAAAGGTAAACCATCAAAATACCAGAGGAAACATGCTAAACGCTAAAAGCTAGCCAGCAGTTTAAGAACAGTTTGATTCGCTCTGATACCAACCAATATTTTTCCACTGATTATTAAGAAGTGTGTGAATAATTTTTGACATGCCATTTTTTTATTAAAATGTAAATTCTCACTTTGTGTTGAGACCCAAAGTCTTTTTAAAAGGAATATAATTCTAAATGTAAGATTTAATTTGGGATTAATTGTAGGCAACAAAAAAAAAAACATTGTTTGCTAGAATTTCAGCTATTTTCTTCTTCCAGAACTGCTGTTACTAAACTATTGGCAAGTTATTTTATTTTATTTCAATTTTAAAATGTGCATCATTTTTAATAAATGTTGTGTTTGCTCTATTAAAAGCAGAAAAAATGGAGGAAAAAAGGAATGATCAGATAAAAAATCTTATCTAAAACAAATGAATAGCATCTGAAAGTCATAACTTTAGAAAACATAAAAATATTATGTGTTTGAAATCAACAACCTATTAGGAGCTATCTTTATTGTGCAAAAATCCCATTTTATGGGGTTTTTTTAACAGAAATTTTGTCATTTAGATGCTAAGAATTAGCGAATTTTCCACAAATATGTTGGAATTACCCAACAGAAAAATCTGTAAATTGGTAAATACGTGAATAATGAATTTTGAACATGCAGGAGTCTAATATATGCATGTACCAAGTGGAAACTTACTTTGTAAAAAGCATCACTGGTCAATGTCTTTGTTTACTCAAGCAAAAATCTAAAAATTTTGCAAAATCTGTGCTTACCTTACATTTTTTTACAAATACGTGAGATGTAGGAGAATGCAGTTATAAACATAGTGAGAGATGCTTAAAACAAAAGACACAATACAGCCAATGTACCTTTCTACAACATCTTCACCACTCCAGCATGTGTGCTGCTCAACCTCCATTTCACTTTCACAAAGCATTTCTGGCAGCTCAGACAAAAACCACTGGTACCGCTGGATGGAGATCTCAAATTCCCTAAAAAAAAATTACAGATTTCGGTACAAAGCTGAGCGATTGAAATGCAGACAATGATGATCAGTTTGACAAATCTAATCCAGTTTATCTAACAAATTAGAAATATTTAACCAAAAAAAAAATCAAACTACTAGATCAAAAACAAAAACAGCTAAAATAGCTAGCTAAAAAACCCTTTTAAAAAGTCAAAAAATTTGAACACTTATCTAACCATAAACACCTTACCTTGATAATTTTTTCAGGCTTCGACTTTTGTCTCCTTTCGCACCTTGAAGGGGGAATGACCTGCAGCGAAGAAAGGTACAATTCAGAAGAAAATATTTCATACCTTTCCTCATTTTAACCATAAATAAAGAACGGCATCAAATTTTCAGGGCCTTGAAAGAGTATTAATTTCCCTTCAGCATTTTCCCAAGTTACTCCCCTGAAATTCATTGTGTTTTATTGCAATTATATGCTAATTAATCTATCACATAAAAACATAATTATTCTGGCCAGAGAATGCAACACAAAGATGATGGGTGTTTTGTTTTTTTTTGCTTTTTCATAAATAAAAACCTGAAAAATATGACTTACATTTGCATTCTGCCCTGTTTTACTTCTATTCTCCTGCCTACAGTGCAACCAATTTTCTTTAGGAGTCACCAACTGTGACTGTTTTAATTTTGGCATAATTAGAAATTATCTATGAAGGTATTGGAGATTTATTAGAGAACACAAGTAAACAAACAGCATCATGAATACCAGACAGGAACACACCAGAGAGCAATATGTGAATGTATGCCACACTTTAAAGATTTTTATTAGTAGAAATATCACATATTTCTACATAAAATCTCAAGAGAATTAATGAACATTTTTGGAAATAGTCTAAAGAAGTTTAACAGTGTATTTAATACTTTTGAGAGGTGCCGGACGTAACTTACTTCTGGGGATGCGACTGCAAATGGCGATGAGGTGAAGCAGGCAGAGTTACCGCCGACTTCTTCGAGGTGAGTAGTGTTGCCCGGGTAACAGGGTGTATTTGGGACGACTTCGTATCCATAAGCATGAAACCAGGTTCCTGGGGCCCACAAACTTTCTCTACCTACAGAGCAGACAGTTTGCATGAGGAGAGCTGATCTATTTTCAAGAAGAAAAAAACAATACCGTTTATAAAAATCTTTTCAGGTTTTAAAATAATTTAACAAATCACAAATTTTATTTTAAGATATGTACTATAAGAAGAAACTATAACTGTAAAACCCAAGGCTTGTCTATGTGAGTCCAGAGGTTAATGCTTATTCTAAGCAGACATCCAAAGCAACAGACATTTGCTTCATAAAAAATTTTAAATGTTAGGAATGAATTAGCCAAACTTACTATTAATATGAAAGAAAATCATGTGGTCATCTGAAGAGTATTAATAATCTAATTGTTTTAGTTTAACTGAAAACCTTGTCTTCTTTTCAAAAACATTTAATGTATACATTTTTACGTTAAACAAAAAAGTTTCCTCTTTTATATATTTATTTTTTTAATGTCTTTATTAAATCCAAAGCCGAATCAAAGTCAGATTCCTTATTATTGGGCAAAACCTAGCTAACAAAGATGTATCTGATATTATCAAGTCAATGTCTAGCATTATGTTAGCATCCTAGTCATAAAAGTGCGCATATTTATTAGACTATTTCATCCATCCACAGGGAAAAAATATAAACCCCATAAAGAAAGAACCATGGCTGAAATTTGAACGCAGAATCTTCGTGCTGCAAAGCAACAGTAGCTGCGTTTCCATTACAAATGTGCGCAAACACTTGGCTATTATTACGCTAATGTCGAAAAAAATAAAATTTCAGAGCGTGAAAGTTTTTAAATGGCACGTTACGGTGGTTCTATTTAGCAATTATAATCACAGGTGGATAAGTGTGTTCATGCGATAAATCATTTTTTAAAAACAAGCCGCGCCATGATATCCCATTTACCTCCTGTGGTTTTCTTCTTCGTGGGTTACGCCAGTGGCAACATCTGGTTGTTGATCATGTGACTGGTGTGACGCTTAAAAAAGTGTTTCCTTTGCAGTTTTGCGAAATAAACCAATTTCAAAACGGCCAAAAAAATTATTTTTTTTTCTAAATTGCTGTGTTTCCATAAAGCAAATTTATTTTCGTTATTGGGGCCTGCCCATAGCAATGCATAGGGATGTAATCCCTATGCATTGCATGGCAGGCACCTATTATTCTACACCTCAAAATAACTGCCGCTTCCTACTACCGTTAATGCGGCTCGTACCGCTGCATGCCCCCTCACAATATATATATCAAAACGTGAGGCTCAATCCCGTGAGGGGAGCTATTACTTTTGTTGGCATTTCGAGTAACTGTGGCGACATAATTAACAAAAAACGAGCCAAATTTAACTCAAAACAAAAGTCTAACTGACACAAAACAGTGTCAGTTAGACTCAAAATAGACATAGAATTTAGTCTGCCTCTCTGAACTGCTCTTTAGAACTACAATGACTGAAGGTTAGAACTACAACATGGCGGACACTGAGTGCCTACAAAAGACATAGACATAATATAAGGATAGACGCCGCATTGGCCGCTCCGGCGCAGGAAATACGGCGGCCATCTTAGAGCGGTATACCCTCGTACTTTGCTGAACCAAAACAACAGAAGATGCCTCAGTTCTGCTCGGCTTATTCGTGTTTAAATCTACGAACTGTTGATGTCAGGGACCGGGGGATAACTTTTCACAAGTAAGAATGACATATTATTGTTAGTATGTTGTGAATGTAATATTACTGTACTGTATTTATGCCCACCAGCGAAATGACAGCAAATGTTAGCTATCGGTCTTCAGCCGGAGATTTGATGACAGGAATATGTTTCAAACAGGCCTACTCACAATTTCAGTAGCTTTGTTTAATTATCATTATCAACAAATTTTAATCAAATTTGGAGTTTTATGTTCTTTAAAATATGAAGATCAAAAATAGTGAGTGTAACGTTTTTCTGAATGCTCAGCTTAAGCAGGCAACAAGGCTCCTTAGTTTCAACCGTTGCAAATAACATGGACCTCATTCGGACAATGTTTTTGTGTACACACTCCCAGATATCACGTTTTTGTTTTAAAGGTTTCCAAAAGATAAAGAGAGGAGGAAGAGGTGGGAAATAGCTTTGAGGAGGGATGGATTCACTGCAAGTGATTCATCTGTACTATGCAGTGAGCATTTCAAAACGGAGGATTTTGACAAAACAGGTCAGATTGTCAGACTGAGAGCTGATGTGATACCATCAATTTTCAGCTTCCCAGTTCACCTTCAAAGAGTAGGTGCATTATTAAAAGTTCATTAGCATTCATAAATGTGCATAATGTTAGCCTTAAGGGATATATGTGTGTTTATGTACAGGTAGTATATACTGTGAAGTCCATATTCATAAGGTTTTTACATTTAAGGTTGAAAACTACAGAACTACAATAACCTCCACAAAAGCCCAAAGTAGTGAGTATGTGGCCTCTCAAGATGACCCAGAAACTTGTAGTTCAGACCTGCAACCTCAGTCTAATGATGTGAGTATTTTTTCTATTGTAAATATCATATCATAATGGTCAAGATCATATTAAAATCTAAATTATTTTCTAACCCTCATGTTGAATGTTCTCACAAATAAAACAAATAAAACCAACATAGTTGAAGACACACACAGTGCTGCTGTCGTCTGAAAGAAAGTGTGCCATAGTGATGTCTAAGTGATGGGTGATGTCCATCTCTCTGTCTTTAGGATCATTGCTATGCTTTGCCAGCTTCTCTTACCGCTGTCACTGCAAAACATAAGAGAGCGTTGGCAAGAGTGGAATATCTGGAGCGGGACAAGAAAAACACCATGGCCAGAGAGAAGAGGGCAAAGACCACAGCAAAGTCACTTTTGGGGGAATTGAGTGAAAAAAATCTCATTACTGAAGAACTCAAAGAACGGCTTGAATTCTACTCTGCATTTGTGCATTATATGTATATATATATATATATATATATATATATATATATATATATATATATATATATATATATATATATATATATATATATATATATATACGTATATATATATATGTGTGTGTATGTATAAGGCTATATATATATATACGTATATATATATATATATATATATATATATATACGTATATATATATATGTGTGTGTATGTATAAGGCTATTAGGTTGTGTAAAAATGTAATGAATATGTAAATACTGTCACAACAGATAAGTATGCATGTGTGTATGTGTGTATATATGAGATTATCGGAATATATACAAAATGTGTGTGAATAAATTGCATCTTTGGTTGTATCTTGCAAAACATGTCATACTTTAAAACATTGTATTCCACCAAAATTATTTAAATATGCTAAACTATACGTTCCTATACATGCAATTTTAATAGCTGTATGCCTAAAATTTAATTATGTGACAATGTGATTACTATTCAGCGTGTTATGATCTATTAAATGCGCTGATCCTTTATTGTGCCTGCCAAATATATAAGGCTGAGTGGAGTGGTATACCGCTCCAAGATGGCCGCCCTAAATCTCGTCAGCTCCAATAGGCGAGAGCGGCCCATGAGGCGTCTATCCATATATTATGTCTATGACAAAAGAGGTCTGAGCTGAATGTCAGAACTACAACATGGTGGAACTGTCAGTTACTACAGAGGAGGACTGAGCTGGCCTTTAGAACTACTTGTGTTTTGGGCATTATATAACTGATTTTACCCAACCATTGTTACACATGGGATTAGTGTGGCAATTTAAAATGAAGCTTACTGAAAATTTCAAAATAAAAGCCTTGAATATTTTTACATCATGTAGTTGCTCTTTTTGGCTTTATTTGACTTTTTCATCCAAAGCACTGTTACACATGATATTAGTTTAGCTCTTTGAAATGAAGCATACTGAAAATTTCAAAATAAAAGCCTTGAATATTTTTACATCAGATAATTGCTCTTTTTGGCTTTATGTGACTTTTTTATCCAAAGCACGGTTACACATGGGATTAGTGTGGCACTTTGAAATGAAGCTTAACAAAAATTTCAAAATAAAAGCCTTGAGAAATCTTACATTAGGTAATTGCTCTTTTGAGCAATAAATAACTGATTTAACCCAATGACTATTAGACATGGGATTAGTTTGGACCTTTGAAATTAAGCTTAACAAAAATTTCAAAATAAAAGCCTCAACATGCCCCTGAGGTTAGTGCACCGCCGCAGGCGGTGCAATAATATTATTCTGCATTATCTTTTTCTCTCAGGTCAGGGAACTGCCTTGCGCAGCAAGGCAGTTCATTAGCATTAGCATTTTAGCTTATATAAGCTATTAGCTATTTATTTGACTTATTAGCCATGTTTAGTCTACTGAATGGAGTAATACCATTATAGAAACCATCCCAGTGATGTCCCACATGCTACTGACAGCAATCATGCTAACATTAGCATTTTTGCTAATTTTAGCTGATACACTTACTTTATCATACTGAATGGTGCAAGTCAATGTTAGTAAACATTCTTGTCATTGTATTCATATGATTGCAGCTTTCTTTAGCATTGATGCTAATTTGTAGCATCAGAACGCTGGGTCCAAACCGACGGGCACACTTTGGCAGGCCCCGGTTAAATTTCTTCAGGAATTTTCTAGTTTTAATTTGCGCTGTTTATATGGTGAACGGAAACGCAGCTAGCGCTACCAGCTATTATACTATTATTATTATTTTTAAAATGTTTCCTTCTGACAGAGTTGTTTGAGGTTCAGTTAAATTAGATCATTGTCGCATTAAAGGTGAAAAAGTTTTGAAATTATTTACCACGGTGTTGCTATTGGCTGCATACTAGTAATGGGAATTTCGGCTTTTTTCAGAGAGCCGGCTTTTGTGGCTCGGCTCCTAAATAAGAGCCGGCTCTTTCGGCTCCAAAAACAGCTCTTAATTCACTTATCATTTGCAGCCCCACTTCTTAGCATAACTTGGCAAATAGCAATGTTTTGCATGATAAATCCTTTTACATTTAATGTTCCCTATGTGAGAAGCCCTATGGTTAATTTAATTTGTTCTATTATGAAAGCACTCATTACTTTTTGTATAATATTTTAATCAAAATTTTGTTGCACAAAAACAAATGAACAAAGCACTTCTGTCATACACATTGTAATGCACATAGCGCATACGCTTTCTCCTGAAATGAAGTGCTATTTCATTCTATGGCGCAATTAGCCGCGTTCTTATGCCTGTGTATGTTTGTTTACCTCAGGAATCTACTCTACTGAGTCTTTCATAGTTGGATGGTGACTCTATCTTTTCCTCCAACAGTGTGTGTGGGGTGTGTGTGCATGTGTGTGTGCGTGCGTGGGGTGGGTGGGCGTGAGTGTGTGCGTGCATGCGTGTGTGGGCATGTGTGTGTGTGTGTGTGTGTGTGTGTGTGTGTGTGTGTGTGTGTGTGTGTGTGTGCGTGCGCGCACGCGCACTCTCCTGCCTCTGTTTGTGTGCCGTTTGTTTGTCCACAGATTAGCCACAGAAACTTTCTCATCACTCAGAACCAAGCAGCATTCTGGGTATCGGTTGTCCCGCCAACGACGGTCTTTGTCTGGCACTAGATCTGTATTCACACTCACACGTTTCTGCGAACACACGCAGACTGAGGGGAACCCCAGAATCCCTGAAGAATAAGGCTGTTTTTAGCCCATCTAGGTACAAGCAGATCCAACTGCCAGGCTGAAAGAAACCCACGGTCGTTCTCAGTCTGTGTCCAACATTCAAATGACTCTATTATTAAGTGAATTTAAGCTGGAGTTACTTCAAATTTAAAATATAATATTTACAGGAGAATGATGACATGTCCAAATAATTTTCAGTGGAAAAAAAATCCCAGCTTAGTTTTTTTTTTTTTTCAACCTTTTATTGCAAAAAGAAACTCAAACCCAATTTTATTCTTACTGTAGCTGTGATTCGTGGACCGTGCAGTTGTGCGTGCAGTATTGCATCATTCACATGGTTTCGAACTGCCAGCAGAGCTAGCTCCATGCTGTTGTGGTTGCTGCTGGTTGCTAAAGTAGCAGCTAACCTTTGGAGCAATACCACCAAGCGTCCCCAGGGGGCACCAAGCTCAGAAACACCCACCTGCATTTAAGGAAGCAAAGAAAACAGGCATGAAAAATAAAATAAACCTACTAGTTATTAACAAACTAACTGGGCAACTATATACACATCGCAATAGACAAGTGATCCATCAATCAAATTTCATTTGTATAGCACCTTTCAGCAACAAGACATTTCAAAGAGCTTTACATCATACAAACACAAAAATACAAAGTCATACAACATACAGCCAACAACATTACATTTTTCACATCAGATTATTGATTAATGTTTCATGATTAGCTTTCGAAAGCAACTCTAAACAGCTGGGTTTTTAGTCTAGATTTAAAGGAACTCCCTGTTTCAGCTGTTTTGCAGTTTTCTGGAAGTTTGTGGTGTATAGAAGCTGAATGCTGCTTCTATTATCTATTGATCAGTGTCAATAGATATGTTTGATAGAATGTTCAAAATTCAATTTATAGAATATTCACAGAACTCCAAGCTGGAACTGCACAGCATTCTGGGGAATGTAGGCAGAGGAAAGGCTTCAGCCTCTCAACCTCTTATGGCCAGCTAAGCATAAACTAACTCACTCTTTGGTTTCCTAGCAACAATCTGTTGAGTAACTTGTGGTTACCTAGCAATAACTTGTTGAGTAATTTGTACAGCAGCAATTTAAGATTTTGCCACATAGCTGCTTAAAAATAAAAAAAAAAACAGAATGAAGAGAAAACTGCACATATAAGAGGAGAGGTCACATTACTAGTTTGGCTGTATTTCGGATATTTAAAACAATAAAAAGCAATTAATAACAATAACAACAATAACAATTAATAACTACCGATTTCGCCATATGGCTGAAAAACAAACGCTATATGTTTTTCAGCCATATGGCGTACATACACTATGTACATACATCCTTTTTTGACTCTAGTGTTAACATTTTCAGTACACATCAAATAAGAACTAACTTAAAAGTAACTTTTCAGCAAGTTATAGGAACTTGTTTTAGGTCAATGATTTCTTGAAATTGACAAAAAAAAAGTAGTTCCACTTGCAGATTATTTCACTTATAACATGGAAAAAATGTCTTGCTATAAGTGAAAGAATCTGCTAGTGACACTAGCACTTTTAAATCAATATTTAGGAATTATTTACCATAACATGTGATTACTGAATCAGTTAGCCAGCTGAAATAAAATAGGAACATCAATATCATGTTTGCAGTATTTGTTCCTTGCTTTGCTTTAAAATAACCAAATAACCATGTTGAGAGATATCAGACGTTCTTTTCTTTCCAAACAATCTTTTTCTTCTTCTGTGGTGGCCGTTGTCCAGCAGATTTTGAAGGAGATTTGTAATAGTTTTTAATCTGTGTTTCTCCTAAAACTATAGAATAAATTGAAACATGGAAACAAACCAATACACAGGTGAAAAGAAACTGAAAATGGCAATATACTGTATATATATATATATATATATAGTCCTGTGATTCAAACTAAGAAGCATCTACAAAAGCATTCAGACACTTACCAGACATCCTTTCATGACATTGTGACACAGTCCAGTGCAGGGCCGAATCAGCGTTAGGCCTCTACAGTGCGAACAGTACTGCATCTTTACTAATCCCCGTCCACACTCCCTGGATAAGGTCACCTTCTCTGTTGAATTCACAACTTCTCCTGCCAGCCTCAGCAGCCGGCTCAGCGCCCGACCAGGTCCGAGAGCGCGAGAAAGGCTGCTGACGAGCAGCCGAGGATGAGGTCCGAACGGGCTGACATCCTGTTGTGTCATCCGCAGACAGTCATCGTGGTTGGATAAGAAGGATAAATGGGATATTGCTGATGGACGGCCAATTCCAGGGTTAAGCAGGCGGCGGTACACCAGCGGGAAGAGATCGTTATAAAATCGGCGCACTGCGTTGTTGAGGGAGGAGTTAGCATCTCCTGAAAGGTGGCGTCTGATGTCGGAAAACAGCTGGAACACAGGAAGCCGGCAGTCCGATGCGAGAGCGGAGTAGGCGCTGTCAAACAGACTGCATGTCAGGTTCGATGTGAAGGACACGAGTGACTCAAAGGTTTCTGGAAGACAGAAAAAAAGATCAGATACAATGAACCTTGGCTACTTCGAGCTACATCTGACAACATTTTAGAATATTACCATGGTAACAGACTAAACAAACCTTCTCATATCCTTCCGATTGAAATCTAAGGCCCTGTTTACATGACAATGATCCAACGAAAACTGAATTTTTGTTTTGTTTCTGTTAACACATTTACATGAAGACGTACTAATTACAATCTTTGTTCACACAGTAACAGTACACATTGAAAACGTGTAATGCTCTTGCCACGCCAATAGTCGGTGCTAGGTTCTTTGAAACTAAGTGCGCATGTGTTTAAAAAAAGTTCTACTTGAAAGCACGTCAATTCGCGTTTCCCTATCAACAAAACTCTTCCGTTTTCACCCGAAATTGTTGTTGTGTAAACAGGGCCTAACTTACACTGCAAAAACAGAAAATCTTACAAAGCATTTTGACTAGTTTATAGTGGAAATATTTTTTTCAGCAAGATATAGGAGTTTGTTTTAGGTCAATAATTTCTTGATACTGATTTTAAAAAGTTCTAGCTCCACTGGAAGATTTTTTATTTTTATATTCACCCCTCCAGGGGGTCTTTTGTGGGCTCTAGTGTCCCTTATATGATAGTAGGCTGACAGGAAACAGGGAAGGAGAGGGGGGAAGACATGCGGCAAATGACGTCGGGTCCGGGAGTCGAACCCACGATGAGGACTCAAGGCCTCCAAATACGAGTCGCGCTAACCCCTACGCCACCACGGCACGCCCATTTTATTTATAATATGGGAAAAATGTTTTATTAGCGAAACAATCTGTCAGTGAATCTAGCACGTTTTAATCCATATTAAGTAATTATTAACCTAAAAAAAGCTCTTCTATTTTGCTGAAAAGAAACTTGTAAGTTTGTTTTGTCTTATTTCAAGAGTAATATATTTACACTAGAAACTAGACTAAAAACAGTTGGTAAGATTTTCTGTTTTTACAGTTTTCTAGCCAAAATATGATCTCTCAAATCTAGTAAGTATCTTAGCATAATTCAGATTAGCTTGCACACAAAATAACTCAAAGAATGATATACCTTTCACTGCGAACATGTATGTTTAAAACCCAGATTTGAATTGAAGAATTTGGAATGAATCTGAACTAATTCAGATTAATCTGAATCGAATGAGTTTCAGATCAGTCGATAGCCATAATTATTGATTGGTTTTTTTGTTTTGTTTTAAATATCTGAAATCCTGCCAAACTGATAGTGTGACCTTTCCTCTTTTATCGATAGTTTTTACTTCATTCTGGTTTTTTTTTTTCATTTTTAAGCAGCTATGAGGCACAGTGATAAAGTCTTAAAGAGCTGCTGCGCAAGTTACTCACCAGGTTGTTAGTAGGTAACCAAAGAGTGAGTTAGTTTATGCTTAACTGATTAGTTTAACACTAATCTTATTTAGCTGAATGCTAATTTGGCGTCATTCCAAATTAATCCGGATAACGTGAATTTTAAACCAGTTATTGTGACAAGATTATATAATTTTATTGGTAATTGTTTCTATTATTATTTGTTCCATTTATTGTTTTACTTTTTGACAGTTTTACTAGTCTTAATAGATTATAGAGGTTACTAGCTTGAGTGAGTTTGTGGATTAAAGTATTTTAACTGGAAGTATTTTTGTTGATAAATTCTTATATTTTGGACAGAAGTTGTCTATGTTTACTCTATATTTGTGACCAGAGCCTTGCTGTTTGAGAAAGTCAGTGCTAAACTTAATCCTGCATCTGCTGTTATTTAATACCAAACCTTATGAGACTGAAATCTACTTTTGCTATCATTTCCTGGTAACCAGGTGGTGCCCCAACTTGGTAATTTTGATCTAAATGACGAATCGTGTTTATAATTGCCTTTAGCACTAATTACCTCATAGTTAAACGAAACCTATTGTTACACAACATCCTTAATTTCACTTTTCATAAGAAATTAGGAATAGACAAATCCCGTCAGTAACACAAAATTGTTCTGTATTGAACTTACCCAGTTCCTAACAAATATCAATACAGAAAAAGTACAAAGATGACTCATGGACACACACCCTTTGGAAAATGGACTGGACTCTTTGAGTCATACCCTCATTTAATTATGCAAAGAGCTAGTAAGCTTAAAGAGAAGTTGTGCATAGATGTAAAACACTTCCACTCACAGCCACCCTGAACCGTAGCTGGATAAACAAAAACATTAATTTTTGAACAGCAATTTTTCAAAAACACAATCCTGTCCTAACCGACCTTGGACTGACTTCATTCTCTTGCATGTGAGCAAGAATAGCCCAAACTTAATTCATCCTTGAGCTCGTTTTCACTACACTGTTATCTTTAGTCAGGTGATAATGAGAGGCCCCGTCTCGTGAGTCACCATGTTTCCTATGTCAATAAAAAGAGCAACCGCCACTTTCCAAAGGCTATATGTCTGCGATGACAGATGATGTGTGTATTTGAAAGATGATTTCCGTCTGAAGACGTCCTAACACACAAACACTAAAAGAGATGCATATTTAACTCTGACTTTCACCAAGTTATCCTCTCTCTCTCTCTGTGTTTATGACTCTGCGTTTCAGAATCACAGCTGGCATTGCATGAATGTCCAAGGGACTCGTTAGGAAATTCACTGGATAAGTACAAACTTAGTTAATAATTACTGAATGCAATAGCAATGCTTCTTCAGATGGCTGGCTGTTGAAGAGCATGCTTGGGCCAGCATTGGCGGTGCTCTTTAAAGTAAAACAGACTAAGAGAGAGCTACCAGCTTTTATGTTTTCGCATACCCATGCCTGGGCGATGGCAGCCCAAATACATACGGCGTCAAATTACATTGCAAAGTCTTCCCCATGGGGACATGTGATTAGCTTTTTACCCTCTCTGATTGGCCGACAGCTGTGTACAAGGGTCTTAGAGTGCCAGGAGAAACACACGCAAGCATGCGGCATATTTGCACACACACGCACACACCAAAGAGACCCACAAGAAATAAAGAAAGCCTCACTACAAGTGGGACATGTCTCAGTTTCTCCAGTGGGTTATAATCACTTCTCATTCATCCAATCTGAGATATTTTACTGAATAAAAGAGGATTTCTTCAAAATATCGACTACAAAGGGCTCAGTATAAATGCATGCTGCCTTTTTTTAAGATTTTCGTGTCAGATAATATCGAAAAATAAATAAAATAATGCACTAAATGGTCAGCAAGTATGACAGCTTAAAGCATTTGCTTCAAAAGTCTACTGTTACTAAAATTTACAGAAATTATACTTTTTTATTCTGACAAACCTTCTGTAGCCATCAAAAAAACTAAATTAATTTCTGCTGTTACTAAAAGTTTCGAACATTGTCTCCAAATTCCAAACTTTCTGTCTTCAGTGCTGCCTCCTTTGGTCTTGTTTAGCTCCTCTTTGTGAATGGGTGTTCGCATTAATTATACCCATGGATGGTTAAGCCATCCTTTGGGCGTAAATAGTAGCTGGAACTGAGCCTGCGTGTATTCAAATGGAGCCTGGGAGGAGGTGGGATGTGATGCAGGATGGCAAAAACCAAAACAAAACAAAACAAAGCATGTTTGTCATGTGTGCCATCAATAAACCCAATCTAATAATCTCCACACAGCTTGACACATCTATGCACAAAATCACATAAAGTCTTACAAGCTCTTCTTTTTGCTTTTTCACACACATAAATACGCTTGCTCACACACGGTGGTGAATGGTGTTGAGAGACAAGTGGACAAGCAGAGTATTATTCCTCCTATTCATAGCAGCCCGTTAGAGACCGGCTGTTGCCCACGGCAACAACGCTTTGCTGCAGATACGTACTGAATGTAAACATTCTTCGTCCCTCGCTATCTCATTGGTCGAGAACAAAACCCGATTATCAAAGATGGACGGAGAAAGGGAGCCGGGTGTTGTAACAAAGTTTTCCGCTGCTCCCTCTGAGAGTTCGCTGCCTCAAAGACTCAATCGAACATCGGTTGTTTGTTTGGCTAGCCACCGAGGCGCCTGACAAAATAAACTGACACAAACTGGCTATTTCATGATGAACACACAAAGTGAGAATGACAGGCTCTTGACAGAACGGTTCAGTTCTTGAAACTGTGACTGCTGCTGGTGACCACTTTGGTTTCAGGGTCATAAAGCAGAAATTATATCAGTTTAATGAATTAATGGAATGAATGGATTTTTATTTTTCTTTCTTGGACCTTTTTTTAAAAATGATTTCAGGAGAAGAAGAACAGCAATATACTGAGAGAGATGTGTGTCTCCTTAAGGCTTTACAATTGTTATTTATTGTTATATGTTTATTATAATTTTATTTATTTAATTATTTATTTACCTATTTTTAATTTTTATAGTGTGCTACGCTGGAAAAACAAAATTTGGGGATCAATAAAGTGTCTGTCCATCCATCCATCAGTCCGTCCCGAAAAATGCCTTTAATCAGTATTCAACCTGTCGGATGTTTTAGTCTTTTTATTACTTTTTCCAATCAAACATGATCAATAAAATTTATTGTGTTGTTTTTTTATAACTATTTTTTTCAAAAAATTAACAAACAAAAAACCTTTAATGTTAAACTGAAATCTGTTTTCTACAAAATAATGGCAAATACACTATAAAAACACAAAATCTTACCAAGTATTTTTGGTTTAGTTTCTATTACAAATACATTAGTACACTTGAAATAACACAAAATTAACTTACAAGTCACTTTTCAGCTAAATATAGGAGCTTGTAGCTTGTTTTTAAGTCAATACTTTCTTAATATTGATTTTTTTTTTTTTTTAAAGTAGTGGAACAAGACATTTTTCCATTGATTTCCATGTTGTTTTCACTTGATTTGAGAAAACGTGAAAACTTTCAATACTTTTTTGAGGCATTAATTACTTAAGACACAAATAATTATCATCCACACCACTTCCGTGCTCTTTCACCCTCCTACCTTGGAAGGCCTTTCTATGTCCATCAATCAGGTATTTGAGTTCGAAGCTGTAGGATCGCATCTTGTGCTGCATCTCGCTACGAACAGCTGCCACGTAACTGTCCTCCATTTTACTCGTACAGCAGCTGGGCCCAGCATGCACACACACTCTCAGCGGCTCCCCTAAAAGGATAAATAACGGATAACAAAGGTACTGATTCAATCCAGCATGAAGTCATAAAATAAAATAAAGGAACATTGTTAGCACTTTGAACACCACATTAGTTATAAGGCTAATTCTTATTGATTTGTCAGTCACTTCAGTGCTTCACCAAACTAATTGCATAGTGATCCCATTGGGAGCCGACAGGATGACAAGAGTAGTGGTAAACTTTTCACCCTCATGCCAATCCCTGCGGTGTGCATGGACTGTTGCGTCTTTGTGCATGTGTCCCCATTGAGCAGCCTGACATTTATATATGGCTGAAAACCAAGCTGTCAGGCAGCTGACTGAGATCAGGGGGGAAAGAGACATCAGAGGAGCAGACGGCTGCACTGTAAAACATTCCAGCCGCATTTAGCTGTGTCTATCTTCTATTCTTTAAGTCAACTTAGATTTTGAACCTAAATGTGTGAGTTTGTGAAAGATAAACGTACAGTAGTAAGTTGTATAAACCTTTTATTAATTTTGTCAAACCTCCAATTGAGTTTGAAAAAGACAGGAGTGGGAACTATTTCCCAGAATGCTTAGCGGGATGTCTTTGTATCATGAGATGGAAGTGTGTTATGTTGATCTGACTCTTGTGTTTTATTAAGGAAAATGTTCATTTTACTGCAAAGCTTGAGGATAATGTCCTGTTCACACTAAATGTTTTTGAGTAGAATTCATTGTGATGTTTAATAAAATTCATTATCAGATCAGAAATTTGACTCATAATTTGAAACAAGAAATTTAATTATTCAAAAGTAAAATAAGTAGTCATTTTAACTTGATAATGTGAGTAAAAGTAATTGATTTCAGCATTAAGTTAAAACTCACAATTAATAAACTTAAAAAAACAATGTTTAAACTTGTCTCTTGTTGTTAAATCAACTTCATGAACTTTAATTTCTGAGTTAAAACCAAAACAATTTTCTTGTTGGCTTAAATTGCATTTTCAAGGCAGCAGGTGGACTTTCACTTTCAAGTTAAACCACTTTCAGATGTTTTACAGTGTATTGCCGCACGTTACAGTACGTTGCATTTCCAGCTTGTAATTTGGAGAATGTGATATAACAGACGTCATGTCACACACTTACGCTTGGCATCAACATTTTTAAAACCTACCAACAATGACAAAGACTAATATGAGCTCTTAAAGCTGCAATATATGACTTTTATAGAAAGTATATTTTTTACACATTTTTTAAAACTGTCACTTTGTCCTGACTGTGTAATAGGAGACATAGAATCTGTGAAAATATTTATCCTTAACATTTATTTCTTTGCAATTAGATTGGGGAAAACCAATCTGTTCCACAGTTTAACTTGTCACATGCCTTCGAGACAATACACAGAACAAACCTGACCCACCTCTACTGGCAGCTCACCTGTCAGACACTCAATAGGGCAAATTAACCCATGAGTGTCCACTGTGTGAAACCGATTCTTATTAATGTAAAAAACTTGTAGGGGGGGCCCCCCACAAGATGCTGCCCTGGGCGGTTGCCCATGTCGCCCAAGGCAGCTACTGATTAAAAGAGTTACATACTGCAGCTGTAATATGAAACAACCATTTCTGTTTAAAATGCATTTCTTGCTGGTTTGTGTCTCATGTAATCTTCCAAAAGGACTGCTGACAAGTACAATGCACTAAACTGGCAAAGATATGTAATTTCAGCAAAGTGTTCTAAGTAAGAAAAAGAACCAAAAAAACAGTAAAAACTGGCTAAATAAAAGACCTGGCCGTTCAAAATGCACTTTTGAACCATTGAGCTGTCAGTTCCATCTGCTGTGTTAGATCTAAATGATTCAAACTGTCACATAAGCACAATCGTTCTTCGAAAACGAGGAGGCTGCAAATGATCCACTTATAGCCCACGAAAAGACGGCTAACTTTTATGTCTTAGTTTTACTTTATAACACAGAGTTTGAGTTATCCAGCCAATAACTCATTGGTATGGCTTTTTAAACAGCACAAAAATATACCAATCTGGTCAAAACGCTTGTTCTTTCTGCTACGGTCACATAAAATACGGTTTCTTCTGCTAAAAATACAAACTTTTCCCCTCTAGATCTCTTCTCAGTGCATCTAAAATAAAAAGAGTTTGGCTCAGAAATAGAAATTTATTTGCTCTTTCATGCATAGCTTTGTTAAATGACATCTATTAAGTTAAGATTAATAATAAAAAATATGCTTTAGATAATAACAGAAGACCATTAAGCAGTGTTAGCATACATTTAGCAAAGGTTAATGCCTTGATGATGTTGTTAAGTCACTGCTGAATGAAATGGCGAGATCTGTGTCATTCACTCCGAGTACCAAATGGATCACATTTCCCAGCCCAAAAAGATAGACGTCTGTCTAACACAAAATATAGTCTGTGGAGTCTAAAAAAAAGCTCAAGCCATCATTTACATTTAAATCTGAATATTGATGCTTCAGAGTTATTCCAGAAATATTCTTAATAGGATTTTTTTCCATCAGGAATTTTCCTATTGTTTAAATTTTAAATAGTTTGGAGGAAATTTTGGTGATATGTTTAAATTAGATAACAAATAATGTAAAAAAAAAAAAAAAAGACTGGAAGTAAATTGTTTTCTATCACATAACATTTCTGTAAAACATGAAAAAGTTTTAGATAAAAGAAACAAAAAGATACAATTAAAGATTTTATGCCACTATTATCTCTAAGGGATGTTTTTCTTATGTGTGTAATATGAATATTTATTTTAAACAATATTCCAAATTTCCTCTGCTTTGTTCCAGATTATCCAACACCGTTTTAAATATTCTCAGATCTGGAATCTGAAAAAGGAAAATCAATAGTTCAACTGAGATTTTTTATTTCTTTCAAACAGATGGAAGCTTTTACAACAGTAGCAGTGTGTTTTGGAGTTTTGTCATTAAAAAAACTTAGATTGCACTTTGACTAAAGATCAGATTTTGAAAACATGATTGAAATATTGCTATTGAATATTGCAATTTCACCCATTTCCTTGTAATTACTCCCTTTTCTTTTCCATCATTGCAGTGTCAGAAGTCGTCAGTCTCCCTGACCTTTATGAACTTTGTCACTATTTTCTATATTAGTTGCAGTGAAACAAAAACTATTTTTGTTTTACTTATTTTCCTGTTTGACTACTTTGTGTAGACGTGTCGATTTAAGTTTGTTTTCTTTCCTAGACTGGTTCGATCAAATATTAAATGGCACACACCTGATTTAAGATCTTTGCATTTTGTGACTGGTGCTAGATACGGAAGGACTTTATGTTCAGATCTTTGAAAAGCACCCAATTAACTCCAAAATATTATAAATGTACTCTTTGGCACTATTGTATGGAAAAAACAACACTTTTTTGCATTATTGAATCACATAAAAACAAATAACTAACTTAAATAAATAAAATACTCTCTGACCGCACTAAGACACAATGTCTGCACTAAAAATGAGGGCAAATCATTACAAATGTAAAAGAGTTATTTCTTAAGAATGCTTTACACATTATAAAACTGTTCAAATTAAACAACTAAGTGAAATTGTGAAACAGATAAATTTGCATTTTTAGCTCTTCTTTTTACACCATCAAGCTGAAAATAAATTGGCACCACTCATAACCTGTAACACAAACAATAATTTATTAAAATCTGAGCAACTTGTTACATTTACTTGAGGAATCTTTTTGAAAAAATGTACTTTTAGGAGTAATTTTTACTGTGCTGTTCTTTTTACTTTCACTTGAGTAATTTTATTAAGAAGTATCTCTACTCTTACTTGAGTAAAATTTCTGGATTTTCTACCCACTGAATGAAAAACAAACATGTTTTAACCAAAATTCACCAGACACAGACGAACACCTGCAGTTTTTGTTAAAGTTTTATAAGTTTTATATTGAAAGAAATTGATTTGGAGACATTTCTTCTGCCTGGTTGTGTTTTTTATTTTTTTACTACTTATGTGAATTATTGTCATTTCTCTCCTTAAAATAGCAAAATTTGTACTTAACTTTATATTTTGGTCCATTTGATTATGTAATTTTGTAATATTAAATGATTAGTTACTCAGTACTTGAGTAAACTTTTTCACTTTTACTTGAGTAATTTCTTGAACGGCTACATTTTACTTTTACTTGAGTAAAATATGTTGAAGTAGTTCAACTCTTGGGTACAATTTTTGGGTACTCTGCTACTAAAATATAACATTTAATTCATAATACTCTATATGTAACATGCATGTTGTTTATTTTTTAAAAACAGCATGCGTTAAAAATAATAAATGATTTGAATACTATTTAGTGACTTACCTGTACCGGGTCTTTCTGGCACCAGTTCCACGGGGCCTATCTGGCGCATCATGTAGGCTATCTTCACCTCATGACAGCTGCCTGCATCGGCTGACCTACAGCCAGCTTCCGGGAAAAGTGCAAAACACAACAAAATGACCCGAAACAAGTGCACGTTCTGTATGTCTGCGCGAAACATCGCAACATGTCAGTCGCACGGTGACGTCTGGCCGGTTAATTTGAATTCCTGAGAGTCCCACCGGGTGAGTGTGAGTGAAAACTTCATCTGCAGTCGGTCTGCCCGGAGCCCACTGTCAGACTCCAGTGCCCTCCTCTCTTCCATCTGCTCCCTCCCCCGCTTCTAATTCAATCACGACGTCTTTATGTACAATAAAAATCTAGATCATATCGACTGTACTTATAAACTCTCTCTATATATTTATATATATTCAAATATGTCAAAGCAATGAACGAATAACTAGTCTAATATGAAGTACAACAACGCCATCAGACCACAAAGTGACCATTCGGTTTTTTAAACATTACACAGACTTTTAAACAAACTTACCTCATTTAATTATCAACATTCGTTTGCAAACTATAACTAAGCACCATTGTAATGCAGAATTACAGGAAAGTTTTCCCGTGGAACAATGGCGCCACCTCCTGGGCAGGTGACGTCTAACGCGCTTACGTCATTACTAAACTCGAAATTTGTTCAACTTTCAGTCGCCAAATGGCACTTTCAACAGTTTCTTTAGCTGAAGATCCGTTTTATAAGGTAAGAATTTCTATAAGTAATAATTGTATCTATTTTTTAAACAGGTCAGGAGAGTTTTTCTTAGTTCGTCTATTTCGAAGGTAATGCAGTGTTATAGCTGAAAAAGCGATTCATGCTAGCACCGATAATAATTTAGGAAGAAGACCACGTTTCTAAATTGTATTGCCCTTTCTAGTCCTGAAGGGGCTTTTTAGTAAGGCGTCGAGATAAACAGCTTATAATTTTCGCTGTCCCCGTGTACATTTTGCCGTCCCGGACTTTTTTATTTTTTTACCCAAAAGGGTTTGTTTACAGGTACAAAGTGGATGAAGGAACTAGCTCAATATGTAAAAATTGGAAATAAATTGACCGTGACGCCTGGTGGTCCGAGGGTGTAACATTATTATTCATTTTAACACATAAAGTTGTACACGTGTTTTTTCTCCTGGAAAAAATTACGAGCCAGCCAGGAGTCGAACCTAGAATCTTCTGATCCGTAGTCAGACGCGTTATCCATTGCGCCACTGGCCCTGTACTGATACTCATATCAACTTCCTTAATGAAGTCCAGAACGGAATCTAGTGGGTGTCGTGGGTACAGATTGTTAAATTCTTGGCTTCAAAGTGCCAAAAGTCCTAATAATTTTAGAATTTGTTTTTGTTCGTTTCATTACTACCTTAAGAATGATGCATTAATTGTGCAATTTCATTAATCTAACTCTTAGATAGTGCT
The DNA here is from genome assembly GCF_003331165.1 of Xiphophorus hellerii. Lineage (NCBI taxonomy): Eukaryota > Metazoa > Chordata > Actinopteri > Cyprinodontiformes > Poeciliidae > Xiphophorus > Xiphophorus hellerii. The sequence goes on along the minus strand of NC_045680.1, from coordinate 1,519,561 downwards.
GCTTTCTTAGTGTTTCTGATGAACGGAAAGGTTCAGTGAAACAAGTTCTGGAATTCCAACCACATTGATTTGTTGTTAGAAGAAATGGTGGTAGGATGATTGGCGATGAGTACCATTTCTTCGTAAAACGTCGGTAGCATACCCAGTTAGTCCTCGTCAATTGATTAAGAAAAACAAAAAGTCATGCCCCGTGTGAGGCTCGAACTCACGACCTTCAGATTATGAGACTGACGCGCTGCCTACTGCGCCAACGAGGCCTGAAAACGCTATCTTTTGCAACTCAATTTGTGGAGCGGCACATGCAGTATGTGGCGTATGGTTTCGTGGTTTGGTGGCGCAAAAATGCTGTACTCTATAAACAACTTCATAAATATATCCTAAAATGTTAATGTTACTCGTTGATTAAACTTGGTGATCTCATTTACCCTTTTTCATTATTTTACATACGATCCTACAAGAGTCGCCACGACTGATTGTTGTGCCTAACATTCTGATGTTATTTTCGTCCGTCTTTATTTTTCATTTCGTTTCCGTGTTGTTTTCCACGGTCACAAGGAACAGCTGTATAATTGCTGCGGCCCCTTTAACTCCAATCTCCCGCGTTCCCACTTAAGCGGAAACAGAATAGCATTTTTTTTCCCCGCTATATAAGCGCGCCAACAAGGACCGTTCAAGTGGGTCTGTTTGGGTTCATCGGGTTCTGCAGAGCAGGCTGCTGGCTTTTTTTCTGTCATCTCGTTGGGCTTCGATTAAAATGCCGGTGGAAACGTCCACAGCGTCGGGTTCTGGAAGGTAAATTAATCGTTTGTAATTGTTCACTGCCGCCACAACAACACAAAAAATGGCTAGTGCGCTATTAGCTTGTTCCGGCGGTAATGTTTACGGTATGACACGTAGCTGTTTAGTGGAGCGTGTTAATAGTATAGACGTTCTGTTAGGAAGACGATATATTTTTTCTCGGTGAACTGATATTTTGTTCTTAACGCCATCGTCGCTATCACTTAGCACTCTTCGGCTAACTGGCTAGCAGCCACGAGACGCTAACAACAATAAGGCGTCGCCATCGTTTTCTGTTGTGTATGAACTCCACTAAGTCAGCAATAAAGTTTATTGTCTCGGACAATGATTTGTTTTTGGACTCCCGTAGCGCCGAGGAGAAGCCGTGCTCGTCGACAGCTGCAGCAGAAACGTACGTATGGATTCCGCAAACTTTTTTTTGTGCTTCTATGAACTAATCCCTGAATATGAAACCTCTTTCTGTGCACGTCTTCCCTCCTCGCAGCTCCGGTGACGTTATGGAGGAGGCTAAAAAGCTGATCGGCACGGGCAAACGGCATCTGGTGATGGGAGATGTAGTTTCTGCCGTCAATGTCTTCCAGGAAGCCTGCAGCATGCTGTGAGTCTGCATAACAAAACACGTTCAAAGAAATATTTACGCTGAAATTTATATAATATCACCTGGTATTTGGTGCAGCTAATTGCACCAAGTACCACAAGATTTTAGAGTAAGTATTGTTATAATTTCTGTAATTTTCACCCCATTTATTCATCTGCAGGGCTGCAAAGTATGGGGACACAGCAGATGAATGTGGTGAAGCATTCTTCCTATGTGGGAAGTCTCTATTGGAGCTTGCAAGGTTTATTATTATCATTATTACATTTTATTTCATGTTTCTTTTTTTTCCTATACCATATAAACAAAATATACTACAAATATCTAAAGGACTACATTGAACTCTTCTCTGTTTTTTGCACATTTTATGTTTCTAAGCATTTAATCTTAACACTTCTATTTGATTTATCACAATTTTAGAAAAACTTCTTTTTTTCCCCGTTTGTAAGTTGAATGTATTTAATAGGGATACTCTGATATGAAAATCTGACGTTTTTGCAATTTTGACCGATAATTTATACATTTTCCCGACAGTTTCAATGCCTTGAAAATAAAAATAATCTCACGTTTTACTCCTCAGTAATCGGCATTTAACTGAACGCTTGTGGTGCGTTCGGTTAAACGCCCCACAATCTTGCACTGAATCATTTCCACAAACAACAATATGTCAAACACTGGTTACCAATGTTTTTCTTATCGGACTGATAATATGTTGAACTACTAACATGATCCGATAGCAGTGTTGATGGAAATATGTTGCGTGTTTAATGTTACTGTTTTTAAGAGATTGGTTGTTGCTAATCTCAGTAAGTACTTGAAAGGAAAAATGAAATCCACCTCATTATGTTGTTAAGAAGCACAAAATAATTTGATTGTAAAGCGCCAACATGCTGATGCTAATTTCGGACAGATCTGTCCCGTCTTCAAGCACTCTCTAAATTATAATAAAATGTTTCAATACTCAGAAAATTTAAGTCCTAACAGTAAAACTCACATCACAACCAACCTGAGGCTCAGTTACGCTCCTCTCTGCATGGCTTAGTGCACAGGTGTCAAACTCCAGTCCTCATGGGCCGCTGTCCTGCAGTTTTTAGATGTGCCACAGGTACAAAACACTGGAATGAAATGACTTACTGTATTTTCCGCACTATAAGGCGCACCTAAAAACCTTCAGTTTTCTCAAAAACCGACAGTGCGCCTTATAATCCGGCGCCTTAATATTGAGCCACAACAGGTCTCGCAACTACTGTAAACAGCCATAGTTGCTTACCGTAGCTGCTGCTTCTACATTTTCCCCGTAGAAGAAGCGCGCGGTGCATGCTGGGATATATACTACGCGAAGCGTGCCGTTTCATTTCCATTTGTGTGTTTGTGTAAAGACCCCAAAAAGGCTCCTATTAAGAGACACTCTTACGACGCAGAGTTTAAACTCAAGGCGATCAGTCATGCAGTAGAACACGGGAACAGAGCAGCAGTGAGTTGTCAGAACGCTGGTTTGTAATCTATTAATAAAGTTTGACTGACCTATCTGACTGTTTTGTTGACATTCCCTTTAGCGCAGTTCCATCTAATGGATGCATAACATAACCGCAGCCTCTACTATAGCGTCTATTCTATGCGCCTTATAATGTGGTGCGCCTTATATATGAAAAAAGTTTTAAAATAGGCCATTCATTGAAGGTGCGCCTTATAGTGCGGAAAATACGGTAATTACCACCTCCTTGTGTAGATCAGTTCTCCAGAGCCTTAATGACCTAATTATTCAGGTGTGGTGCAGCAGAGGCACATCTAAAAGTTGCAGGACAGCGGCCCTCAAAGACTGGAGTTTGACACCCCTGGCTTAGTGGATGGAGTCTCCATAAATGAAAACAAATTAAACTTATTTGCTGAAATAACTTTTATTTATGACTCTGCTACTCCATCTCTGAATGTCAGCAAGCTTTTGTGCTTTTTGCATGATGTCTTGATCAACTAGTAAACAGATTAAGTAAAGTTTTTGTTACATCCTGGGCTTTTGCTTGTTTTTAGACTTTAAATTAATGGTTTGATGCCTTGAAACATCAAAAAACTGTTTGAATAAAAAAAACATAACTTGCAAGTACATTTTGGTGACGTCTCTTGGTACTACGTGTCTAATTCAATAGTTCTGCCGTTCGTAGTTAACATTTAACTTCTAAATGCTCTTCCTGGTGTACAGTTCTGTAAACAAAAGTTTTGTTTTGAGCTAATCCTGTTTTGTGAACCAGGATGGAGAACGGTGTCCTTGGTAACGCTCTGGAGGGAGTCCCAGAAGAATCTGAGGAAGAGGAGCAGCCCAAAAACCCAAACCTGGAGACTGCAGACAACCTTGACGGTCAGTTTACTTCACCGTCATTTTGATCCATGCAACCTGGCTCAAGTCATTTCTTTAAATTTGAACATTTCTAAAATATTTTTGTAATTTTTCGCAAAGAGTAATCAGGTGTCTGACTTAAACTGATCTTTTCTGTACATTTCTGCTGAGATCATGTCAAGAAATCAAATGTTTGCCACTCTGGTGCAGAAAAAACTAGAGAAGAGCTTCGAAAGCAGGTCTGTGATGCAATGGCAGAGAAGGTAGAGCCGAAAGAGGAGGTGAAAAACGAAAACGCAGAGTCAGAGGAGCCAGTAGACCCTGAGGCAGGAGAAACCTCAGGTGCTGCTGATGTTGGGGAGGAGAAAAGTTCTGTCCAAGCAACCGAAGAGGTCCGAGATGCTTCAGCACAAGCTGTGAATGAAGAAGAGGAAGAGGATGAAGGAATTGAAGAATCAAATGCAGAGGCTGAACAGACTGATGAAACTTCAGAGGGTAGTAGATGTTTAGAGACAAAGCACTGGTGTTTTAAACTTTTTTTTTTTTTTTAACGCTTTACGTCAAAACATCCCACATGGTGAACTGAAGGGAGTCACTGGTGTGCGGCGGGGGAAACTTTTTAGTTTTTTTTAATGGTTTTTATGCTTTTCTAAAAGTTTGAAATTTTATAAATCCTTTAACACTTTTTATTTTTAAACTTCAGATGACGACGACGACGATGAAGACGAGGACAAAGAGAACACACAAGATAATGTGAGCTCCTGTTTAAAGAAACCTGCAATTTCTGGAATATTTTACATGGATAGCAATTATTTAATTTCCTTGTGGGATGAAAGTATTCTTAAATTTTGAAACGCTTTCAGGAAGAGGAGGATGTTGGGAATTTGCAGTTGGCTTGGGAGATGCTTGAGGTGGCCAAAGTCATTTTTAAAAGGCAAGTGTGTTTCATGTGGAAAAGTTAAGGTACATATCTGATTTTTCTCTCTCAATGATTAGTTTAATCCTGTTTTAGTCTTTATTTTGAGAACCTGTTAATAAATTTCTCTTCTCTGCAGAAAGGAAAGCAAAGACGACCAGCTGATGGCAGCACAGGCTTATCTGAAACTGGGTGAAGTCAGTGCAGAAACAGGTAAACTGCAGAACCAAACGGCTCACAGTAGCTTCGTCTGTCTCCACTGCAGGTCTAACGTCTTTTATTTCCAGGTAACTATCCTCAGGCGCTAGAAGACTTCCAGGAGTGTCTGATTATTCAGCTGAAGCTCTTGCCGCCTCACTGTCGCCTGCTGGCCGAGACGCACTACCACGTTGCTACGACGCTGGTCTTCATGGACCAGTACGACCAGGCCATAAAGCACTACAACAGCTCCGTAAAGGTCATCGAGACGCGTCTAGGTACCAACAGTTTATTCGTCTTATTAAACCGTAGCAATAACGAAAATTGTGCCCGAACTTTTCTATTCTCCCAATTAGAAAATGCAAAACTGTCATTGTGAATCATTTCTTTTACCTGAACAAAAATTAATTTTGGGGCTTATTTGACTTTTTTTAGGTTTATGAAACGTTTTTAGTTTATTCCCAGCGATGAAAATTATAATTTTCGTTAAACTTTACTTTATTTCCGAATATAATATAAATGGACGGGTGTACCAAAGGCTTTGTTTTAGTAAAAACTTGCCAGACTTATTTTGATTAGAATAGAATAATAAAAGGCTAATTAAAGAGAAATTCTTTGTTTTGCATAATATTTTTCTAAAATATAATTTACTATGAGCTATTGTTTAAAAATGTATAAGTAATTGTACATTTAAGGATGAGAATGTGAGGTTTAAGTGTCAATGTGGAAATAATTGAAGTTTATCTGGTGTGTGGAGAGTTAAATGGGCAGGAAATTATAAAATCTTGGGTTTCTTTTTCTCCTATTCTTACTTTTTGTCCAAAATAAGTGATAGTTGTTTTTTCTTAGTGTTCTCAAATTTTTCCTTCAATTTCTTTTTCTACATATCTGTTTCTGCCATGTAGAAAACTATAACACTACATTAACAATTGATTTCATGTAATAGTTGAAGAATTTTTCCTTAAATGTTTAAAAAAAACATACCATGATCATCTGCATGTGTACAGGGCCTAAGTGTTGTAGTTTTTCAACTTTAGCAGATTAAACTTCCTCATTGTCTGGAGAATTAGCACCTCTCTCATTCTGAAGCTAACTTTAGCTTCATTATATCATGTTTTTTGCAGCCATGCTCCAGGAGGTCATTGACGCAGCGGCTGGAGATGACGGTGCTGCAGAGGAGAAAAGTGAGCTGGAAGAACTCAGACAGCTTCTTCCTGAAATCAGGGAAAAAGTGGAAGACGCCAAGGAGAGCCAGAGGACGGCCAGTGCTGCCTCCCAGGCAATCCAGCAGACACTGGTGAGTAAACCCATACTGGTCATGAATCAACAGAGATGGATGTACAGAGGAAGGTTGGTGCTAAACTAATCTCTTGCAGGGAGCTCCCTCTACGTCATCAACATTCTCCTGTGAAAATGGCGGCCCGTCATCCTCTACTGCTTTTGCATCGACCAGTCGGGTAAAGCTTCACCGCCTGCGTTTCCATTAATAAAAATACACAAATTATAATTATGGGAATAAACGCAGCAATTTTGAGAAAAAAAACCACACTTTTTTTTTTTGTTAGGTTTTAGCGGCGGGATGAGATTTTTCAGGCATATCGAAATAATGTAGTTCACAAAACTGTAATGGAAACGAGTCATGTGACCAAGAACTGGATGTTACTACTGGCAGAAACCACGAAGAAGACAGCAAGAAGTAGTTGGAGTATCATGGCTCGTCATGTTTTTAATGATTTATCATGTCTTATTTTTAGTTTTATTTCATATAGTTCGAACACTGCAATTGCAAAATTGCGTTTTAGCAGAAAGTGGACAAATTTGTATACATTTATAATGGAAGCACAACTTTTTCTGACTGGAGCTCTTATTAAACTGTCTTTGAGCCTGAAGCAATCATAACTACTTTTCACTTTTAGATTCCAGTGAAAACCTCTGAAAGTGCTTTGTCTTCCAAAGCCGTGTCGGATATCTCTCACCTCGTTAGGAAAAAGGTAAAACTTTAAATCTGTAATTCAACTGTTTTTTTTTGTTTGTTTTTTTGTCTTTTGTTGTTTTTTTTCTCTTCCTCAAAACAGATTTTTATTTTTTGGTGGAGAAAAGTGTAATCATGATTGCCTGCTTTGTGTTTCTGGTTTGTGGTCATGTCGCTGTTGGAGACCAGTAGGGGTTTAATCATTGGGTTGTTTAGGTGTGATCTAGCTTTTATTTGGCTTGTTGCATGTCTTGGTGTTTGTGTTGTGGCAGGACTTTGTGCTAGAAGCTGAAACTTGCTTTGTGTGCATGAATAAATGGTGTGATTGGCTGCTGCTTCCATTTAAATCAACCTGATTGGTTGTTTTCCGTCAATTGCTGCTGTGTTCAGAAGCTTTCGGTCTCCATTTGTCTGTCCAGAGGAAACCTGAAGAGGAGAGCCCAGTAAAGGACACAGATGCTAAGCAACTGAAACAGGAAGCCACAGTTAATGGCAGCGGTGACTCTAGTGCCAGCAACAGCAGTGAAACCCAGGAAGGAAAATCAAAGGAGGCGAGTGATAGGCCCGTCTTACCATGTCTACTAAACTCAGGAACGTGTAGCGGTTCTGCTAATCTGTGCAGTTGGATTTCTAGAGTTAATATTTGCTTCTGGTGGGATTCCCGGCTTCTTGAAGGCATGAAATGGTTTTTGAAATCCCAATTAGGTCGAAATTGTATGTCATATTTATGCCATTCAGAATAGATGGCTGTCTTGGTTTCTTTCTTTTTAAGGTATGCTATACTCAGATGTGTCTTGGTGCGCATAATTGTGACATCAGCTATACCTAAGCCTGTCACAATAAATCAATTAATTGCACAATAAATTAAAACAATCTCAATTTATCATTTTTTTCTCTCCTTCTACCCAATTTGATCTTCAGGTTGATGCATTGGTCTCAACTTGCCTTTATTTGAAGGAAAACTTTTGTTTACAGAATCTTCATAATTAATTTTATTTGTTTGGTATATTTAAAATATTTTCCAGTTCCAGTGTTTAAATGTTCATTGAACTTTTGAGAATGTTTTCTTGCATTATGACCATTACTTGAACACCTGAGTGAAGTTGGCCCCCCACCTTCTTCAAATTAGGCAAAATTGGTGTAAAACGTTTATACAGCAAAAATGTAAGTTTGTGCTGCTATGATTTTTTTTTTTAAAGCTATTAAGAAATGGTCATTTGGAAATGGAAACATTCCTTTATCTTTAAAATGATAGCAGCACAAAAATTTGACACACATTTTGATTTCATAAAATTGGGTGGGCTGGTTGACCTTTTAAACTTTTATTAATATCTTCAAATGTAGTCGAATTGACTGACCTAGTGAAGGTGGGGATGAACCAGCTTCACTCGGGTCTTAAATGGCCTCAAAACAACAATTTTATCTCGATAACTTCTGGTACAATTTATCGTTCAGCAAAATTGGCTAGCTCCATCTAAACAGGTTATCAATAACCTATAAGACTTTGTCACTCTTCAGTAAAGTTTACCTATTAAGCTCAACTAGCAGCCACCTGACCTTTGACCTTTGCTTGTTTCCTCCAGTCTGCCGCTGTAGAGTCTTCCTCATGACCGCCTTGATCCTCTTCATCACTCTGAAACCAGCACAGCATGCCTCTCCAGCTCCTCACATCCAGTACTCTTGTTTCTGTAAATAAAACTCATTTTCATGGATTTGTCCAAGTTTTTGTATACTTGTGGTAAAAAAAAAATAAAGAATTTGCAGATGTAAATGTGACTTTGCTTTTCTGTGTGCATGTTCAGCTGCAACAAAGCAAATTTCCTCAAAGAATTATTAAAACAATAATTGTAAATCTGGCAATTATAAAGGATTTATTTGCTGCAATATATCACTTGTATTGAATATGCATTTCTGGACAAAGATTAGTAATGCAGTTTATGGATTAATGAAGAAAAACGTTAAAAAAAACCATGTAGGAGGTTTGGGGAGATGAGAAACTAAATTCAGTTAATTTTTAAAGAACATTCATCTCCTTCATCATGTTGACCTAACCAAGATATTGATACTTTTGTAAAGCATGATATTTAAAGGGGTGGAACTAAAATCGCTTGGTAAATAAGAAAATGATTTTTTTTGTGTTTTAAAGTTTCGTTTATGTGGAGGAAGAGGACAGCCAAACAGTTTTCACCTCCATTCCAATTTATTAAAAATATTTATTCTGCTTCAGGAAATGGTTACTTGCTTAGAACATTTTACACAATAAACAAAATTCTAATTGGTTGATGAGGTAACCTGTTTCTGCCCCCTGTTGACGCAGTTATATTATCAATTCAGATAATTAGTGGACATTTTTCAGAGAAATGAACCGAGACCAGGACTCCCTGTACTCATAAGTATTCACAACATCAACATGAGCTGCATCTCTGATCAGCAGGATGTTTACAGCTGAAGTATCAAGCTCTATTCTGATGTGAACTTTGACCTCTTAAAACACCCAACAACTCCTTAAAATGTTAAGTTTTTCTCTCCCTAACAGTTGGGGTAACATAAACATCCACTCAATAAAGAGAAAACTGCAGCGTATTGGGGCCATTGCAGAAAGAAAAAGGAAAGGAGTACACTTCCGCCAAGAAACTTTGAGATTAATCTCTAAAAAGTTCTAGACAATTTGAGTTATAAAAGTTTACAATTTGCTAAAAAAAATTGGAAATGTTTTAAATGTCAAAAATTTGCCAGAAGAAAACTGAATTTTTTAATTTAATCAGAAATTCTGCAGAAAAATGTTAACTTTTGAAACTGAAATTTTTATGTTTTCTAGCAATTTTATTTTACTTTTGCAACTCAGAAATGTTCCCCTTTTTTTCCAAAAAATGTATCTGTTTTGTTTTAATTGAGTGATGGTGTATGGCCCCAGACAGACTTCTACTCAAGATACAAACTTTCCCGGCAGTCTGGGCATTTGATTTGGATGGAGACTTTCTAGCTTCAATTAGGACAAAACAAGTAAAATCTTCTTACAATAGAAAATATTGGCTGTACTACAAATGATTTCTTTTTTTTCTTTTCAAGAACCAGTAAATTTAACTCTAAAGCAAACTTTGCTTCAAATCTGCTTTTTATTCATTTAATAAACTTGGAAAAATACAGGAAGCATTTTCAAAGAAAGTGACCTAAATCCTGATTTTATTCATCAGAATTGATTAAATTTAGTTGTTTTTTTTCCCCCTCAATTGATATATAGAAAATTAGCTAAATTATTTCACTAGAGTTAATTTTTGGATCTAGAATAATTTACATATCCTTTATGTATTTGTTTAGTTTAAATATTGCATGTTTAGTTTATTGTTGAGAGGGTAAAAAAAGCATTTTTTGACCCATCAACCAGAACTGAGTTAAATCCAGAAGTAAATATGATTTGAATAGTATGACCTGCATTCTTCTTCTGTACTCTCCTAACATTTTGGAGCATGTATTGGAGACTGTGTGAACAGCACAGGAATAACAAAACACATGACTGATCCTCTGAATCATTTGGTTTGCTTGAAAAATAAAAAGAAGTAGAGAAGCGAGGGATCCCGTTTGAACAGATTACAATCAGAATAATTCAGCAAAACAAAAATGTTTCACAAGCGCTGTTTGCACATACAGTGCAACCCGCCTGTGACATTTAAGCCTCCTTTGTTTCCAGAGGATGAAGGAGAACGTTTGACAGTCGGAAGCAGCTTGCAGCATTTGTTCCTCAGCATCTCCCTCTTCTGCTCCAGCTGCTGATTTATCGTATCTATCAGGGCAGAGTTGGCTCATATGGAACGTCGCCAATTCTCCCCGAATCGCTCGCTGTGACCCAGCTGATGCCCGCTTGCCTTAAGAATGCATTTAGAAACGGATTAATTTACGCTCTGATATCTTACAGCGGGTGTAGGAAGATGCTTATATCCTGAAAATGTGCTCTTATTTTCACTGCTTTTGACCAAAATGGCCTCCTACTGTCACTGGGTGATGATTTTTTTGGAAAAGTTGGTTTACAATTTTTTCCCAAAAGCAGAAAAGGAGCATAAAATATGATTTACAGGTCAATCCCTGTTTTTCAGTATAATTCTGTTCTCCTTTTGACTTCCCTATTAATGTTTTCTTGTTGACTTTTGGCAAAAAGGCTTTATGCCAAAATAATGGAATAGATTAGAAGAATTTCAAAAAAATTCTGACTTGAATTTCGAGTGCAGCAAGGTCAGCTTTTCAGTAAAAGTCTCTGGATAAACTTGGTTTTTACTTTTGTTAAGGCTTCGTTATAAAAAGAATACTTTGTGTTGTTCTCTACATGTTCTTGTGTAAGAAAATAAGGTTGGCAACAATTTTTCCCCTGATTACAAATTAAAAGTCTCCATCTGCATGTACAGGCCAAATTTGTATCAGTTTTGAAATGTAGTTGGGGGCCACACGAAGTCAGTCTAAGGGCCAGAAATGGTTCCTGGGCCGCAGTTTGGACTCCCCTGCCTTAAATGAACACGGGTATTTTGGGGGAACACCTGATGTGTGACATCATGGAGGAAAAAATCTAGACACGATATCAGAAAGAATTGTGAAGTCAGGAAGTCTAACGGTTCAGAAGTCAATCCTATCCAATAGTAAGTACATTATGTAAAGTTATGAATTTGTAATATGTTAAAAAATATATATTTTTGGTACGCCTTAAAACAGTAAAGGTTTAGTCTTTGTTAGATATTGTCTTAAGTAGTTAATTTACACAAAGTATTTCACGTGTTTTTAATTAAACTTTTTAATAACGTTAAATCTAACTTAGTATATACTTTAGAACATGACTAAAGTAAACTTGAAAAGACCACCCAAAAAAGCCAACAGAGGAAAACGCACATCTACATTCGGAGCAACTGCGTCAATGAAGTAGCTAAATATGCTAGTGAGGGTTATTTGCGGCCGCTTCTTCAAGTCATCGTTCCTACTTCTCAGTATCTACAGGTTACGGTAAAACAATATTTACACGTTATTGCAGTGACAGTTGGTGTTTCCACATATTTAATAGCCTAAAATCTCTCCCGAAAGCCAGTTAGCGAGTTGCTAACGTGTAAACAAATGGCGGTTCCGGTTTGCGGCGGAAGTCGCGTCCATAATTCGGGCAAAGCCTCATGGGGGCTGGGAACAAGGTGGATTATAAATGTCTGGTTTCAACTGTAAGTTTGTCATGCAGAATATTAGAACTTTGGAGATGTTGAGAGGACAGGAAATATATTTATTTTTATTTATTTTTAAAAATACTTGCCTAAATAACATCTAGAATAAGGTTTTCTTTATTTGTTTTTTGACAAAACATTACTGTTGTGTTCTACAATTCCTTTTGAAAATTTTAAGCTGTAGATGAAATGATGAAATAAGAAAAGACATACACAGTGAAGGCTAAGTGAATTGTCTTGTTTTATGTAACATTCATAATCATCTATTTTATATGATATGCAGTGGCATCCTCATGCCACTGCAGGGTTTTAAATCAGATGTGTATTTTACAATATTTTAAACACAGCACGTTTAAAGCTGCGTTTTCTAACTTTTATTTTTAAAAATTTCTTTTACATATTTGTTAAAATTGTTACCATGTTGTGACAGTATGAGATAATCTGAGAAAAAAATCAAGCTTCTCCCTGAGCTGCTATAGCCATCTGAAGAAATGCACCGCTCCCAGTCAAAAACAAGCAATTAGAGCAAGGAGGAGGAGCTTAGCACCGTCAATCATCCATATGAAGGTGCTGCTAAATATGCTAATGGCAGAGAAACAACAAGAAAATCATTTATCCGCCATCATCAGGGGTCATGCTAACTAGCATTAGTTAGCATTAGTTATATATTTAATACTATACTACTACTACTAAAGATAAGCGCACTTACATCTGTGGAGAAATGTTTGACCTGGAGTTTAATTCAAATTTTTATTTTTGTAAGATTCCAATAAAATACAGTGTCTATGATGGGACAAAACGTGAAAATGTTCAGGTATTTTTCAAAGCACTGTAGTTTGCTTTCTGAAACAATTTCTCCTCCTATTGTAGCCTGATGCCATAATGTTCCTGATTAACACCGAGACGCCGCTCCTCAGAGCTGAAATATTCAACATCTATCCACACTTCTGACAGCCGGAGAGAAAGAGCAAGTTGAGGACTTGAACTCATCTCTCCTCTCTCCCACTTCTCTGCAACATCCACTGCTGACAGTCTGTTGCTAAGCAACTGTAAAATAAAGCAGTGGGCTCTGAAGTCAGAGTGAGAGAAGAGGAAGAGAGTTCACAAGTACTGCAATACACTACTGTTTGTTTAGCTCTCTGCATGATCCCGGCACATCTCTCGGTTCCCATCTGTAGAACCACGATGACTTGTGACTTCTGGTTGTCGGACGGCCAGCCAATCAGGGCCGGCTGCGAGGCGGGCTCATCGGTTCCCTAGGCTACCTGTGTGATTGACGTTCAGCCTCCTGCAGCGGAGCACGCGGCGGTGTATCACTGATGCTCCTGCTTCCCCCGAGAGACAGTGGAGAAATCTGGAAGAGAGGAGAGCCGGAGAGAAAACACAAGAGCAAGTGGAATGCTAATTATTTAAAGTCCTTCGGTCTTTTCCTCCTGCTCTCTTTGCTGGAAAGATGAAAGCTGCAGCGCAGGAAGAAGCCGGCTGAAGGGAAGGATTCCCAAAGAAGAGGGATTTGTTGGTAAGAGAAGAATCACAACACTTTCTTTTCTGTTACCTGTCCTTGTCGTCACTGTGGATTACCAGATGGCCTTTTGGCTGTTGTGTTATCTATCTATCTATGTGTGTGTGTGTGTGTGGGTGAGACAGAGAGATTTTCTGCATGCTGCGTGGCTGGAGAATGGGTTTGGTGCTAACCCATGTCCTACATGAAGCTTGTGTTACAGTCTCAGTCATGCCTGTGCTTTAGCTGAGTCAAGGGGAGCTCCCCTATATGAGCATATAGGAGCCAGAAGGATTTAAAGCAGCTCCATCAGTCGGTACACGGATACAGTTACAGCTTAGGCCAGGATTTCTAGGGCTTGTCTACTGTATCTGCATAAGAGGAGGAGTATTAATTACATAACACTTCATTTATACTCTTCTGTCAGTTCTGTGCAGCTTTAAGCTCTCCCTTTTCTTTAGTCCAGAAAAGGTTTTTCTCTACCTGCTATAAATGAAGCAAAAAACTTTACTTTTTGAGTCTGAAGGAATCTAGATATTTTTCTGCAGTGGAGGGCAGAGAACCCAAAAAATGTATAAAAGTATAAGAGTAAAAAGTACTTGGTAAAAAGTAAAGTACTGATCAAATTATCAATAATTTAATATTTAAAAATTACATAAACAGACAGACCAAAATATAAAGTTAAAGTGGAATACAAAATATAAAGTGGAAATTTTTGCATTTTAAGGACCAAAGTGACAATAATTCATATAAACAACAAAAAATAACAAAATCGGACAAAAGAAAATTTTTCCAAATCAGTTTTCTCCAATAAAAAACTTATGAAACTTTAACCAAAACTGCAGGTTTGTGTCTGAGTCTGTTGAATTTTGGTTAAAACATGTTTGTTTTATATTCAGTGGGTAGAAAATCCAGAAATTTTACTCAAGTAAGAGTGAAAATACTCTTAAAAGTGCATTTTTTTCAAAAAGATTACTCTTTTAAATGTAACTGGTTACTACCCAACTTTGGTACTAAGTAACAGATCAAATTATTAGTCATTTAATATTTAAAAATTACCTCGTCAGCCTGACCAAAATATAAAGTTAATTGGAAATTTTGGTATTTTAAGGATGGAAATGACATAATTCATATAAGTAGCCAAAAAAAAAAATCAGCCTAAAGGAGATTTTCCAAATCAGTTTCTTTCAATAAAAAAACTTTACGCAAGTAATGGCAGCGATACTTCATAATGAAATAAAAATACTCCTAAAAGTGCTTTTTTTTTAAAAGCAGTTACTCAAGTTAATGTAATTGAGTAAATGTAGCTAGTTACTTCCCGGCTCTGTCTTTCTAGCGGTATGTTTTTGAATCCCATTGGAGTGTGTGTCAGCGAAGCGGCACCAGGAGTCGCTGAAACCTCCATTAGCTACTTCGGGTCAGGCGACAGCCGGCCCCTCTTTGCCCTCAGGCCTCGGCACCATCAGGGAGTTCACTTTCTGCTTGGCTGCTCTCACGCCAAAAGTCTGCTTTCTGACCACCTGAGGACAGCTCACATGCTTTTAGACAAGGTGTGAAAACTTTTAGCACCCTGAAGGTTTTTTTTTATTACCTTTTCCCCTAAATTTTCTGAATGTAAGGTTCTTCAACTTCTTTCACTCTGGCTTTTGTCCGTTTAGAAATTCATGAGAGACGTTAGTTTTCCGCCACACATATAAATAAAAATAGAAGAGTGAATGTAAAAGTCTGCATGATTTCTTTAGCTCTACTAAAGCTCCAAAGACGTTTGGCTGAGAAACAAGCCCACACCATTACAGATCTTCTACCGTACCAAACAGTTGGGCGTCACCAAACACATCTGGACAAGTTGCAGCCAAAAAGCTACAACCTCAAATTCAAAGCAAATTCAGAATCAAAAATGCTTTATTAATCCCAAAGGGAAATGAAATGATGTTGTAGCTCATTAATTATTCAAAGATTTATTGAAGATGGTGATGGTTGTTGGCAGGAAAGATCTCTACAACCACTCCAGTTAAAATCACGATGACATCACAGAGCTGTGCAAAATTTGCATTTTGCATGTTTCTGTACTTTCATTTGGGTTTCTGCTAATTCTAAAATCAACCCAAGTTCTTAAAAAAAACAACCCAGCTGATTTTTGAAAGATGTTTTACTATTTTTGGTGTCTGGAAAATGAGTCATTTAAAAAACCTTCTGAATATAAATTGACAAATCAGCAGGCAATGCCTCTCACCTGGCAACCCAAGCAAAGCTGGTTGGTTTTACCGCTGTACAATGGCTGCTGGGAAAGACAAGTGTTTTGTTGTCGTCTTACAATGCAGAAATCTTTTATTGGTTGGGCGGCTGGATCAACTTCTGCTTTTCAAAGATGTACGGTTGTATAACTGCACATCTATTTTGCAGCCATTTCCCAGCAGCAGCTTATTTGGATTTAAAGTGACAGGACGTCCTAAAAAGCTAATTCTGAAAAGAGCTAAGAAATAACTCAAAATCTCATTATCTGTGAATGATTTTGTGCAAAGAAATGTTTCAAACATGTTGGTTGTACCTCTTGGACCTTTAGTATAACTATATTCATTTATATTTTTGACTACTTCTGCAGTTGTTACGGCTTTCTTTGCTGTTGTTCTTTACTAAAAACTTTGGAGATTTTATTGCCATTGTTGCCATCCTCTTCACTGTGCATGTTGTGAAAATATCCAGCATTGTTGAGCACAATTTCAGTCATGCTAAACCTTTCAGCTGTTGCTCTGGTCAAGTTTAAGCTAGCAGCTGTGTTTTTAAACTAATTTCTTACGAATGAAGATCACGTCTGAATGACATGTTTTCTCTTCTTTTCCACTTTGGGCCTTTTCATGGAATAGAAATAAGATAAAAGTTTCCAGATGCTGATTAACATTCAGACAGAAAAGTATTGATAATAACTGTTGGTGATTTTGTTAAAAACACTAAAAATGGATTTTCCCCACAGTTTTCAATAAATACACTCACATTACAGCATCAAATTTTGATTCTGAATTTTACCAAAATTTACTAAAAGTCCTCAATCATTTCTCCATCAAAAATCTTCAAAATCTATTTAAGATAGCATTAACGCAGCTAATAAATCCATGTTTAAACAGTCGGTCGGTATAAACGTTCTTATTTTTGAAAAATGAAGATCTTCCTGTGCAGATAGAAACACCTCCTACAGCGTGGAGACATTTCTATTTTAGCCATCTTCATATCTGACTCACGCTGTTCATAAAGCTCTTCTCCATCTCGTTTCAGCAACATGGCAGCTCAGCAGGGTTTCCAGTTTATTTCAGCTACGTAGCTGTTTGGTTTGGTTTCCGGTTTTATTTCCGTTTATCTGGGATCTTACTGTACATTCAGATCCTATCTGCATAATCTGTGCAATCAATCCATCGGTTACCAGCTCTGTTAGAGTCTGCAGGCTTCCTGTTTGCTATCTGTGAGAGCTAATTAGGTATTCCATAGTGTTTCAGGAGCTGCATGTTGGAGGTGTTGGAGCTGCTGCCTGTTTGCTTGCCTGCGTAGGAGGAAACATCTCATCTTCTGAATCTCTCTGTCTACTACACATATGAACTTTTAGGGAGTCGTTTGTGCTTCCTTAGAACAGGAAAGTAAGAGGAGATGAGTCGAAGATGGAAGGACATGAGTCGGATTTGAGCCTGCGTGATTTTTACCTCGGCCCACGGATTCGCTGGGATGCCCCTCAGCCGAGAGAAACAGTAACGCAGGTAATCCGGCGATTATGCCCTGAGCCCCGGTAAACCGCAGAGTACTTCCACAGCAGAGCTGAGGGATTGGCCGGACTCAGTCATGTTTTAGTAAGCCTGTTAAATCACACGATGACAGTGTGTCAGTGACTGAGTGTAAGTGCCAACGTGGGAACAGGAGGTGCAAATATCTTTCTATCTTGTGGTCAGTTTATAATGCATCACTCATAAATCTGATATATACAGTAGCTCTAAAGGTTTACACAACCCTCTAACTATGCCTGGGTTTTAACACTTTAGAGCTTCTTCCACTTATAATGAGACATTTAAACTGTTAATCTGAAAACAAGAGAGGTGCAACAACCTGCTGCACATCCTAAAATTTGACTTTGGTAGGAGTTTGTCAACAGCAATTATCTTGCTTTAGTAATGTAGCTTCTGCAAGTATCTCAAATTGTGAGGACATTTTGTCTGCAGGGTTCTTCAGGTCAGATTTAGGGTAAGCCATTTTGACAGTATTATATGAGACAGATAATCTGTGAAAAAATTTAAGCTCCTCTGCCTTCTTCCAGTGCTAACTAGAAACAACCAATCAGAGCCTGGAGGAGGGTCTTAGTGCTGTCAATCCCCCTCCTAGTGGCGGTGCTCACCCCCCCTTTGCTCTCTGCTAGGCTGCAGATAACAGAGCCTATCTTGAAAGCTAAGGCTAGTTAGCACAAATGAAGTTATTTCTGCAAAATTAGCACGTTTAGCAGTGAGTACACAAGAGTGTTTAACTGCACTAAGACCCTCCTCCTGGCTCAGATTGATTGTTTTTGTCAGGACAGGTGCATTTCATTGTTTTTTATAAAAGTTACATACTGCAGCTTTAAATCTCCTCTTATGAAGTCATTCTTTTTATTCAGACATATACTTGGACTCACTTTAATCTGACAAAATAAAGCATTTCTTTGTCTTAATGCATTAAAAACATTAAGGTTTTAAGTCAGAACTGACTAGTATTTCAAAATGTCTTCCACCTTTAGAAAAACCAGAGTGCCACTTTAGGAATAATGTTATTTTGTTGATATGCATTGTTGTTTTTGTCTCACATTGGATTTTGACACATTATTTTACAAGGTTTTTGGAAGATTTTAGCCACGTCTTGAAGTTTTCTTTTAAAGAGAAAGTTTCTGCTTGCAGCAGTACTCTTTAATCAAGACATCCCAATTGGCTGAAATTTTTGCAAGTTCTTTATTGCTGTTTTTCTAAAACTTACCCTTCTGCGTCTTTTCATTCATGCGGGATAATTTTGTATATATTTTGTCCTTTTCTCCTGACTGATACAGTTGCACAATGTGATCCTTTTGACCGACCGTTATCTCTGCAGACAGCGTCTCTACCTGAGGGGTGTCAAATTCCCTTCATCGATGGCCAGCGTCCTTAAACCCTTAAATGGTGTGTGCTTCAACAACCTGCAGCTAATAATTATGCCAGTCGTAGAACTCTGTGAGCTGCTTGCTGAAATTCCACTTCATCCATTTGATTTTTGCAAATGGAAGAAATGGACTGAACGGATATAAAGTTTGTCACATTAAAGCTGAGGAAAGTTTGGCATTGTGGAGAATCACAACTTCAATTTTTATGCTGCATCAATCAAATAAATAAATAAATTTTTATTAATATTTATGGTACCAAATGAGGCATCAGTTCTCTGTAACCTTGCAAGTAAAAGTGAGTATAGATAATGGATAGACTGATAGATTAATTATCATCCTAACAATGAAGATCTAAAACTTTCCCATTTTAGCTCTGCCAGTTTTGTAAAACAGCAAATCTATAAAACTTTTAAAATAATAGGCTAATATTTTAGTCTATTATCAGTTTTTATGTTAATATCAAATATTTTAGATATAATTTTAAATTCAAATGTATTTAGTCTTTAAGTCTTTAGATTTGACTCAACACATTAAACTTCCATCTCATCCTGCTGTTTTGATTTCAAGTGACAGGCTAAGGCAGGGGTGTCCAAAGTGCGGCTCGGGGGCCTTTTGTGGCTCTTGAATGATTTCTTTTTGTGGCCCCCATGTGCAATTCAAAAATGATTTTGAATTTGTTCCATAGATGCAGATGGAGACTTTTAATTTGTAATAAGGATGGAAATGGTTACCAACATTATTTACTTAAACAAGAAGTACAACACAAATCTTTTGTCTTTTTATAACCAAGTTTTAACAAAAGGTAAAACCAGGAGACTTTTACTGAAAAGCCAACTTTGCTGCAGCCAAATCAGCTTTTATTCTTTCTTACTCTTGGATAAATATAGCAAGCTTCTTGAAAGAAAGTGACCCAAATCCTGTCCTTATTATTGAAAGAAATGTATCAATCAAACCCAAAAGAAACTGAAAACTAGATGTTTTTCTTTTAATACAGCAAACATGCTGAATTTGCTACTTATGGCATATTAGAGCCATTGTAGGAAAAAAAAACGTAGTAAAGATCTGCCAGAAATCTCAGATATTTTGAAAGTAATCTCAGAAATTTTCTACGAAAAACAATAAAATTTGCTAGAATTTTTTTTTTAGATATAAGAGATTTTCTACAAAAAAGTTGGAAATTTCTGAATTTCAAATGTTGAAAATTTTCTTTAGAAAAACTTTCTAGAAAATGTTCAAGCTCTAGAAGATTTGAGATTAATCACAGAATTTTTCATTTTGGCAGAAATTTACTCAATTTTTTCTTTCTACAAAGACCCTGCAATAAAAATCAGACAGCTTTATTTACTTGTTTTTAGGATGAGTTATTTTTGGTCCACCTTTGAATCTACAATTTTGGCCCAAAAAGTTTGGACACCCCTGGGCAAAGGCCTACTTCCAATAAAACTCCCAGTCAGAGAGTGGCGCCAAACACACAACAGATGACAAAAATGGCGGGTAAGATCACGACAAAAAATGTAAAAACAACAACAAAGGCTACTTTAAAACAGCACCGACATTGTTGCTTATTGGTTCTTTTCTTCCTCTCCTAAGCAGTGGTGCAGTGCATTATCGCCCCCTAGAGGTTGTAGTGAAAACTCTATAAGCACCTTTTACATGTGGACCAACAACAGGTCACACATGTAAAGGTGTTTATAGAGTTTTTCTTTTAAAATTTGGGACCTCATTTGGATACTCAGGACCAGATCTGGACATCTTAATTAACCCTGTTTGTTGAAGTTTTCTTAAAACGGTGAAAAAACAGATTATTGATCAACTAATTAATTTGTAAGAGTACCTGCTATTTGCCCTCCTGCTGTGTTTAAAGAAAGTATTGGACATGCAGTTTATTTTTCCTTTAACAACTCTTAAATGAAAGGGAATATCAAAGGCAATATTCTGGTTACATTCCTATCCAAACATTGTTTTTTTTTTATATACATATTTAATCATTTGTTTCTGCATTTTAGTTGATGATTTAACGTGCTGCAGTGGCAAAGCATTAAAAAGATGGCTCCCAAAAAAAACAAGAAAATAAAATGGACACTTTGTAGAAGCAGGCTAGTTCAGCTGCAAATAACCAAAGTCATTATTACTGCATCAGCCTTGAAGCAACAACCACAAGTCTATAAATATATCTGTTTGATCTATATTTTCATCTTCAGCTGCCACAAGGACTTTGTCCTTGTGAGGTCAAAGCTGTATAAATACATTTCTTAAAAATCCCAGCACTTCAACTTTTTTATTTCTGTCTGTTTGTACCTACAGAAACTTTGGTACCAATTTTATTTTTGATTGTTTCTTAGTTGGTTTGAATTTCATTTCAAAGTGCTCTGAACCTTTTGACACTGCAATGTAAATCAGATAAATTTACTCAAATTAATAGCATATGTGGTTATTTAAATTTGATTGCTGCACATCATTACCTAATCAATAAGTGGAGCTGTTCGGTCTCCAATCAAATCAAGACTTTACAGAATAATAAGTAACATCAGTTTACATGTATTTCTGACTTCTTCTTATTTTTGTTTAGACAACTGAGCCTGAAATGAATGTGTCTCATTTCAGCACACCCTGCTGCATGGGAGAATAATTTTAAAGTACGGGGGTGGTGGCAGCTCTGAAGTTTTACTAGATTATTACTAGCAGATAATGTTTCCTGAGAGAGTGATATCGCTCTTGTGTTTTAGTAACTTGCCCGTTCGCTGGCCGCATTACACGTCTCGCCAGAGGAACTGTAGTCATAATTGCCAGCATAAAAGTAACATCACTGATTGCTAATTACCAGGAAAGAAGTCTTTTAATGCTTCACATAATGAGATTTCTGCCAATTAGTACTGACATTTTAAAGTGAAATTGCCAGTGAAACTTTACACGACAACTGCAGTAATAAAAACTCCAGACTGTTTTTGTCCTCGCTACATGTGGTAATAACTAATAAAACATTTAAGGCTGAAAGCCTGAGGCAGTATTTACCTTATTAAATGTGTTAATGCTTCATAAGATCTCATACATCTATATTTAAAAGACATCTAAAAAAAATCATGATAAATTACATCTCTAATAACAAACTGCCAGCATCATTGACCCAAGATAAAAAATTAATAAACGTTTAATAAACAGTCCCAGATATTTGTGTTTTAACCTTATTTTTACAGTAATAACAATATGGCAGCTTTTCTAACTTCCTGCAGCCGCCGGCTGTGCCATAGTGCTAATGTTAGCTTGTAAACGGAAGCAAATGGAGGTTATTGAAATCTGAATTATAGTTTTTATTTCTGTCCTCCTAAGTAAAAGTGTTACAGATAGGACTTTAGCAACGGCTTTAAAGCAGCAGTATGTAACTTTTTTTTTCTAAATATCCTTTTTACATATTTGTTAAAATTATGTAATGGTAGTATAATATGATACAGATAATCTGTGAAAAGATCAGGCTCCTCTAACTCTTCCCTGAGCTACTAAACAACCAATCAGAGCCCAGAGGAGCATATTAGCGCTTTTATTTCACCATTAGCAAGGACGCTAATGGTAAAAAACACAGTTACCAGTTACAATATGTTACCAGAAACCTGTTTTTATCTGTGTTCTTTAGCAGCCTTGCTAACAAGCCTTAGCATTCAT
Source organism: Xiphophorus hellerii (assembly GCF_003331165.1). Classification (NCBI taxonomy): domain Eukaryota; kingdom Metazoa; phylum Chordata; class Actinopteri; order Cyprinodontiformes; family Poeciliidae; genus Xiphophorus; species Xiphophorus hellerii. Next base: position 1,497,263 of record NC_045680.1, on the reverse strand, counting down.
GACAGGCAATGCTGATTGAAAGCACTAAGACCCGCCTCCTGGCTCTGATTGGCTGTTTCAGGCAGAGGAGCTAGATTTTTTTCACAGATTATCTGTCTAATGCCATACTGTCAAGCCATAGTGAAAGTTAAAAGTAAAAAAAAAATTAAATACTGCAGCTTTGGATTTTGTTGGACTTCTTGCGCTGCAATATTTTTTTTATGAACACATCAAATTGCTAATATTTAACTGTAACAGATAAAAGTAGTTTTCTTTTCAAGGCCTCATAATGAGCAGTTTCAGGAGAGTTTATTAACTTGATTTTACAAACAGGGAGAAAGTCTACCATCAATAGAGACCCAGTATATAAACCCCACCACTCGAATGAACCGGCCCCTGACCTCATCTGCTAGTCAAAACCTTCCCAAAGGTTATTATCTGAAGCTCTCCAGAAGAGAAATGAAGTTTCTCCAAAGATTAAAACTAGTTTCCCATATTATTAATAGCCTGTGTTGGAATCAAGGAGGACGAGCTGTCTTTCAATATTTATCATTATTTCAGACCATATTCTCTGGAAAATGATCACCAGCTGTTATGTTTTTTGTTTGTTTGTTTTTTGCCAACCCCTATAATTATGAGATCTAGAAGTTACCAATTATTTATTGATTTAATTTATTTATTTAGAACAGGTTTTTAAAAACAAGAAATAAGCCATCAGTAGGCAGAGAAAACGTGTGCATGCATAACCAAGAACAAAACCATTTGTTTACGACTACTTTTCTGTTTGAAAAGGAGTCGTAAGAAGTGAACACTTTTTTAATCCTACCACTTGTTTTAATGAAATACATTACTTACCGACTCAATAATAATCCAAAATTTGCAATTTAAACCACAGTATAATATTAATCTCTATACAATGTGAGGCTATGTTCACACTGCGGCCCGAAGTGACCCAATTCTTTTTTTCTTCTTTTTTTGCGACCTTAACGCGACCTGTATCTGATCTTCTTGCAACAGTCTGAACAACACAGGTCGGATTTCTTTTCAAATAACCACTTGGATGTCCGATACGCAGCCGATCTTTTCAAATGTGACCTGAATCTGAACGGCCAGATCGCATTCATCCGACCTGAATGTCACTGATATTCAACAAACGTCATTATTCTGTGTCCTGATACACGCAAGAAAAACAACAACCATGGCGGACTGTAAAGGATTGAGTTGTTAATGCGCTGGCTCCGGTCGAACGACAATTTCGAAATCGTAAGCTATGCTCCACCGTTAGTATCCATGTTTACTTCCACAAACACTGTGGCATTTGGCAAAACACTGAGCACGCCCACTACCTGTGACGTTATTGCGCCCTCTACTACTCATGTGGGACACTTTCAGGTCGTCTGTGGTTCACCTGGGAGGACACTTTCAGGCATAAAGTTATTAAAATAAATAAATTAATAAAGAAAAAAGAAAAAAACACATACAAGTCGCATATAAATGGAAGTGTGAACGACCACGGCAAAAAAAAAAATCCGATTTGACAAAAAATCTGAATTGGGTCACTACAGGCTCCAGTGTGAACGTAGCCTGAGTAATATAACTTTGTATTTATTTTTAATGCAGCTCGCTTGAGTACATATTTTGAAATTCAGTATTCCCCTTAGGTTGTATCCACCTTAACTTTCATAAAACATTTCCTGATTATTCCTTTTGCATTTATTTAGTTTTCTTTTACATAGAGGAGCGCGGCAAACATTCCAGACTTTTCCTGTAAACAGAAACACATAAAGGGGAAGGAAGTCCTCGTTTTTATTTTGAGAACAAAACTGAAGCTAGAAAATACTGTCCAAGTGGTCTGATTTTAGAAAGACTGTGCATGTCTGCCTGTCCATACTGTTACTGGATAGTTGCATCATTCTCAGCAAGATTATGAAACTGTGAGAAATGAGCAGAGGGGCAAAGGAAGGAGGTGGACTAAGAGGGGCAGATGAGGGGGACAAAGCATGTCAGGTTCCTACGACGAACAATGTTTAGTTCTTCTGTCAAATAAAATGGCTTTAAAACCATAACACAGTTTAGGAGACTTTGGGAGAGTGACTCAATCAAATTACAAGTTTTCATTTGTTCTCATTATTAAGCAGCACATGTTAATGTGTAATCAAGACGTAACAAGTCATAATCAATGTGTCTGACTCCCCTGATGGCCAGCATCTTCCTCAGGTCTTTGTCCAAATGAATCAAAGCACCACAGATTAATGTGTACACTGCAAAAACACATCATCTTACCAAGGATTTTTGACCTTCTTTCTAGTGCAAATATCTTAGTACACTTGAAATAAAACAAAACCACCTAATGGATGACCTTTCAGCAAAATATAACAACTTGTTTTAAGTCAATAATTCCTTAATATTGATGATATTAACCATTGGCAGATTATTTCCCTTTTAACATGGAAAAAATATCTTGTTATAAGTACTTTTTCATCAACATTAGCAAATATAATACACAATTTTGCAATTGCATTGTTTCCGTTGAATAGGAAATGCAATAAAATCACACATGATTAAACAACATGCCACGTCACGATCCTCCAACTACTTCCTGTCGTCTTCTTCTTCACCTCCGGTTGTTGATCCTGTGATTCGTGTGTTTTTCCACCTTGTAGTTTGTTTGCATGTATATCACACTAAACGTCCACCCACTGTTTTCTGTTTGATATTAAATAAAGTAGTGAAAACGAGAGGGCGAAAGTTTTTAATTTATGTTTCTGACCCCTTCATAACTGTAAAATTAGTCTGTTTTTTATTTTTATTTTACTGATCAAACTCATGTTTTTGTTTTTACATGCAAATCATTATTCAATCATTCCCGTTTTTAGAAAACAATCTTTCCAAGCATTAATGTTTCTATAAATCCTTTGAAAGTTAGCAGTAAATTAGAGTAAATTAGAGTAATTTAGAACAATTTAGAGACAAAGAAAGGCTTATAATGGATCTGATGTTAAAACATTAAAACTGAAACTCACCGAAAAGTGACTAAAGTGTAGAAGTGGAACTAAAAATGCAAATATTTGTCTTGAAAATATCTAACTTTCTACAGCAAAGGGTGTTGTCATGGTGACTTATATTTCACTGATCAGATAAATCCAGTGAGTCTGTAAATTGTCTTATTTTGGTAACTTTCTGTTTTCTGTTACAATATCCCAAACTTCCCCATATACCTCTCTGCAGAATCATGCTGCTCATTGTTTCATGAAGCAGGCGTCCTGAAGCTAAACTGGAATATTTGAGAACTTGCACCTGCAGGACACTGGAGTTGGAAACATGGGCCGTGTGTGGATGTTGGTTTGCAGACGCAGCAGAGAGGAGGGAGTGTAGCCGCGTCTCAGAAATACATCTGGGATTTTTTTCTGTGCTTTCCTTTTCCCACCATCATTCATGCACATATAAAACTGAACGTCTCAGCACCAGAATGAATGAGGCAAATGAAGCTGTAGAAAGTGTTTTTTATCACGTTTTTGGACTTATTGTGATCATCAGAAAACATTATAAAATACATGACTTTTAAGAGCTTTATTTGGAATTTAGCTACATGTTTAGCTGCAAAGAAATGTGTTTGATACAAAGAAGCAGAGTAATCATTCAAGTTTTTCTTTTTTAAATCAGGGATTTGTTTATTGAATTTAGTAAGAAAAAACACTAACCCATCATTTATGCAATTCCTTTACTGCTTACCTCCACGTTATTTAGCCTATAAGTAGGTTTTGTGTGCCCATTAAAACATGTAAATCTGCATTTATGTAAAGTTTCACAAAATTCTAAATGCTTTATGTTAAAACTTAATAATACTAGACAAAAAAAACTTTAGTTAGATTTAATTAAAGCTGTGAAACTAGAGGTGCACCGATTGCAGTTTTCTGGCAGATTACTGATCTTTAAAAAGCCTGACTGGCCGATAATAATTGTTTTTGTTTGAAATGTCGCTAGAGATAGCAAGAAAGTCGCTTAGTTAGCATAAGTTGGGGGACTATTGTTAGCTGCAGACATGACCTGATGTGCTGGTCTGTCAGTCTAATCTCTCTCACAGGAGAGCAGAAGAGGACAGTGGCTATTTTTTTATTTTTATTTTTGTAGACATTTGGTGAAGTAGATAAGATCTGCTTCACATGTAAGTATCAGACGATTACCGCTCTCTCAAAATTAAGGAAGTCGGTGCTTCCCTACATGAAACTATGATTATTTTTCCCTCATTTCTTCTCTATCTTCCTACCTTTTTGTCTTTATTTCCTCCTCTCCACTGATGAGCTGCAGCTCTGTAGGTTTCCATAGCACCCGGGAGAGAGAACAAGTCAACCCACACAGTCTCCTGCCTACCACTCATTCTCCTCTTTCTCTCTCCCTCTCTCTCATATTCTGCCATTGTGTCTTTCCTCTTGCACTCTCACTTTATCTCTTTAAGTTTGTGCAGCTTTCTGCTGCTGTGCTTAGCATGACACCGTTACTGCTTCTCACACAGTTTGCTTGTGAAGTCTTATTTCAGCTTACCTGATTTACTGTATATGTTGCTTGATTATGAATATGCAGATATGTTCTGACCAACGTGACAACTCAGCTTCTCTGTCCGCCCCCACACACACACGCACACGCACACCCCACACACACACACACACACACACACACACACACGCACACCCCACACACACACGCTGCACAGGATGCCCATGGACATTCTCACAAAGCTGCAGGGTGGGATCAGGCTGAAGCTTTCCAGGCTCTTCAGTGGTGCTGATTGTTCCCACACATCAACAGGACATCTCTGACATCTTTTGGCTGCTGAGATTTCTTTAGAACTTGCTGCAGAGCCGTTCCTGGAAGTACATGCGTGCCGTAGTTTTAGTGTTTGCGTGAATTAGAAAAAGACAGGGTGACTCATCTTCGTGTCTCCTCAGCCGTAATCCGGTTTAATGCGGCGGTTCCCAATGATAGGTTCCCAAACCCAAACAGTGCAGGCTCTAGTAGTGATCTGCAACTTCTCACATCATCAACCTCCTACTGCTTGACATTTTATTAACGTTAATTGCAAGAAATGTACAAAAGAAGAAGAGAACGATCATTTGTTTAACTAGGATGCAGGCTGTTGTTGTTTGCTCCCTTAAGAACTTTTATTCAAGAATAAACCTGCATGTAAATTCACCTCCAAGGTTTATAAATAGAAAATTATAAACAAAATGTGACACGATTTCCTTTTCTTGCCATCTGTCCTGGTATTATATAGTTTGATATATGTGTAAATTCAGGAAAGTTCATTAGAATCAAATTCTGTTACATATTTGGAGCTTTAGGTACATTCTGAATAGAGCATGTCTACTGGAATCAAGGGTGCAAAATTTTGTGTTTTGCCATTTCAGAAAGAGATACATTAACTTTATAGTAATGTAAGGTGTTATTTATTTTTCCTCATTTTAGTTTCAACTATTTCAGTGCTCTATGTGCGCCCCCAAGTGGTCAAAATAATCCAAAGTGTAGGGCAAGCTATCAGTTTTATTTTCAATCTCATACATTTAACCTGCAGATGTGAAGGAATCATCATCAGAGAACAAAGTGTAGCTTAGGATTTGATTTAAAAACAGTAGCATAGCATAACTGCTGTAATATTTGAGCTGTAGTTGAGTTGATTCTGTAGCAGAAGTTTAATAAAAGATGCGAGTTGCTCATAGTCTTTTGCACAGTAAGCAGAAATATGACATGAAAAAAATCACATCAAATTTTTTTTTCCATTTTTGTGATATTTCAATGTTCTGTTGTTACCCTAAACAAAAATAAAAGTTCAATAATTGACTTGTAGTTTGTTTAGATTATTTATTGTATTTTATTTAACATATAGAGGCAGAAACTCCTGGACTGATGTTAGCCACCAGTTTTATTTCCTGTTTTGTTAGAATAAATACAGTAAACCTGAGTGTTTCTGTCTTGAAGTCAACCTACTGGAGCCGTGACGAACCGAAAGGTTACATGAGTTAATGTGTAAATCATATGTCACCGGCAGGTTTTTACTATTATCATATCGCATGGGAGAATCAGAGAGTGTGCTCTAAATAGGAGTATAATTGTGTCTGTGTTGCTGGGCATGCAGCAGATGGAGCCCTGATTCCAGTGCTGTGTATCACTATTTATCATATTAGTATTTATCATATAATGCAATCTCACCGCACTGTAAAAGGGAATTATGCTTGTTTTTTGTTTCATCAGGTCCTATATCAGCCAGAAAAAAAGATAAAATAAATAAAAGTAGAATTGAGTTAACCTCCTTCAGGCAGGTGGGTGAATTAAAATGTATTTTTTCTGAACATTTTATGCTCAATTTGAGACACACTGAAGTTGTTTGTTGAAGCTAAACTTTAACTAGGAATTATTTTAAGTTTTCTTTTTCAATTGAAAAAAACTACACTGCTAAAACACAAACTCTTACCAAGTACCTTTGGTCTAGTTTCTGGTTCAAATATCTTAGTATCTTTGAAATAAGACACAACTAACTTACAAGTAACTTTTTAACAAGATATAGGAGCTTGTTTTAAGTAAATAATTCCTTAATATTGATAATAAAGGCAAATAAATTAACTTATAACAAGATATTTTTCTCATTTTATAAGTGAAATAATTTACCAATTTTTTTCACCAATACTAAACACTTAATATTAGCATAATATACAAAAAATATGAAATATATATTTAATAAGTCAGTAGATGCCTATTTAAATCATTAATATGAGGAGGAAAGTTGAGCTGGATGGATGTTTTCCATGGTAACGGAGTGTTGCTGAGTTGGTCGTTGCGCTGCCCACTGATTCCTCACAACACTCACACTCACACACACTCAGTTATACAATCCACAAACTCATTCACCCATACACACACTCAGATATATAGGCTACACTTGGACTGAGTCATTTTAAGGACACAGTTACAAATACACAAATGCAGAGCTTAAAACACTTAAAAATAGGAACAGTAATCATCAAAAGTTTGCAGATTTGCTCTTCCTAAAGCTGCAGTTACACAAATGTGTGGTCTTTGTTTAATTTGGTCACACACACACCTACAAACCCGTTCAAATATGGTGTGTACTGGGTAGCTGTAGCCCACTCAGAGCGCTGCAGAGACAAAGACAGAAACAGAAATACCAAAGTAGGTTAGAGCAAAGCATTCTGGGATAGCAGGATACCCCTTGGGCTTCTGCAAGAGGCTCTTTTCTTTTCTCAATCTTCCTGCCTTTTCTTCCTCAACTCTCACTTTTTAGGCTATTTCTTGCTCTTGCAATTTTATTTTGTTAATGACTTAAAATCTGTCTTCCTTCCTTCCTTTGCGCTTAATTTTCCTTTCTATATTGACGTGTGCTATATTGTACATGATATAAAATATTTCAGTGATGTGTAAAGTTCAATTTCTTTTTAACTCTTGCACTCTATGTTGTTATTTTATTGCTGAGCTTTTATTTTGGCATCATAATCCTGGTTCCAAGTACTTCCACTGTCTTTAATCCATTTGGGAAGGAAATGTCATAGTCAGGTCATGTGTTTTTTTCTTGAATCAATGCTTCATCAGACATGACAAGTATTTCAGTGGATTAGTTTTCTTTCTGCAAATTGAGTTTCCTGTATTATTTCAGTTGGTTTAGAAAAGTTATTAAAGTGTTTTTAAAAATGAATAAATGAACATTACTCAAATATTAAAGCATCTTTCCAAAGTTTGAGGGTTTCCTAGAAAGAAATATTTGAAAAAGGGGTTTCCATATCAAAAGTGGGTCACACGCCGTTGTCTTCAATGGTCCGGCCTGTTCCTACTGCTTACACTAGGTGGTGATATTGCCCTGTAATGTGAATTAACACCCATTGTGTCACACCACAGAATAAGACAGGCAACATTGCGAAACTCAGCTGCTACACAGACTTTATGAATATATGGATAGAGATGGCGCTGCTGCTCTCCTTAGTTTTCAGAGAGTTTTTATTTTTCCAAGAAAAGAAAAAAACATTCTGATTTTAATTAGTATATTTCAGCAGTGCAGCCAACAAAGTTAATATTTTTAGAATCCAATAACTTTAATGTAAGTGCATGTCTTTAATTTAGGGGTTTTGGCCCACAGGGCCAAACAAAAATACTATATTTTAAATATTCAAGCTTTTATTTTGCATAGAACCCCCCATCACAATTCTAATTGTCAGATATCCCAGCTTTTCGCCAGCCTTGAATGCATCATGTCACTTGTGAATTCTGTGCACAAAAGTCTCAGAAGTTGAAAGCTCCAAACTGAGTTACATTTACTCAATTACATTTATTTAAGTAACTTTGTTGAAAAGGAGTATTTTTACTACGCTGTACTGTTTATTTTTACTGTAGTAATTTTATTATGAAGTATTGTTACTCTTACTCTACCCACTGAATGAAAAACAAACATGTTTTAACCAAAAATTCACCAGACACAGACGCACACCTGCAGTTTTTATTAAAGTTTTGTAGGTTTTTTGTTGAATGAAACTGATTGTGAAAAAAATTTCTTTTATTTTTTATATTTTCTTTTGATACTTTTTGATATAAATTTTTGTCATTTTGGTCCTTAAAATACAAAAATTTTCATTTAACTTTATATTTTTACCCATTTGATAATGTGATTCTGAAATATGAAATGATTGATAATTTGATCTGTTACTCAGCACTCGAGTACCGGTAGCCTTATTACCGAATACTTTTTTACTTGACTAATTTCATGGATTGCTACTTTTTATTTTTACTTCAGTAAAACTCAGTTAAGTATAACTACTCTTACTTGAGTACAACTTTTATGTTCTCTGTCTACCTCTGTTTTGTGAATTACGTTGTAGAGTTGTGCGCTTTCTGAATCTTTTTGAGACTAATTTAGCTCCATATAGGTGATGCAGCTAACATGACACATGTGTGCATGATGTGTAGTGAACTAAGTTTTGTCATTGTCAATGCTTTGATCGGGACTCCAGGCCAATATCTGCCATTTGATCAGGACATCCCATTTAGTCAATACATTGTTTTACATTCTTACTGAAAATCATGAAGGTATTTTCTAGCGCTAAATTCGGGGAAGCTTGAGTTTGTGTGTGTTTTCAATTTTAAACCAAGATGCCATGGTAGATTAGATTAAAAGAAAAAGCTTGGCTAAGCAAACTGTGTCAGTTTTTTAAATTAAGGATGAAATATACATGCATGAAGGGGAAACCTCTACATATTTATTGGTATATTTTACTGGAAGCTGATGATAATTTTGGTGCAGAAGAAGAAGAAAAATATATTGTAAAAGAAACGTTACAAAACTCAAAGGAATCTCGGTCTTGCTCAGTGATGATTAAACATTTAAATTAATTTTGCTAAATAAGAAACTTGAGTAAATGTTCCTAACGACAGTAACTTTATCACTCTGGATTTTACGCATTTAAACAAGAATAATTACAACACTCATATTTATTTATAATATATTTGGACAGTACTTTTGATAGCCGTCACCTTCTCATTTAATAAAACTTAATTTCCCAGTTCAGGCCGTTTAGAAGGAGGCCTTCCAGTAACCCCAGTATCTCATATAGACTATTTTTGGTGATGCAGATTGTTTCATCGCCTAAACGAGGAGGACATTTTAATTTGAATTTATTTTTTAGCTTCATACATTAGTAATATTCAGCATGATGGGTTTGGAGAAAAATATAAAATTTCCTTCAAGGTTTTTTATTATATCTGGCACATTTGTTATAGTTTAGTGATGCAAGGCGCTAACAGTTTAGACTTTAGCAGTTTTTTGTGGTAATATTTCTCTTTATTAACAGTTATCAGATAGGAAACAACCAGATAGAGTAGAAGTTACAGAGGAAAGGTCTATTTTGCTTAAATGTAAACATCACTCAGAGGTAAACTGCTAACTGCTTTAAGTTGGTTCCCGATTTCTTAGGTTTTGTTTCTATGTTGTCAGTTCTTCTTATTTCTTTCATTTGTTGCTAGAAAATGTGCTAATTCATTTATATGCAGATTTGTTACAAATAGTCAGATTATACAATATTTAAATGGTCTCTGTACAACAATGGGTCAAATGAAATTGTTCATTTAAACCATTTATCAAATACAAACTGACTCTGAAACATTTTAATCAAGCGTTGCAGTTCATATAAACCTCTTAGCACCCACTGATTATTGAGGAGTTCTTGCTTCTTTCTTTCATTCATTCACCTTCCTGTTTAGCTTTGGTCAACACAATGAAATAAAACAAAACAAAGTTATTGGTAGAAGCAGCGTAAAAGCGGATATATTTGGGGATGAAGAGCTTAGTGGCTGGCAGAAATGTGAGGAAATTCAAAGAATAATTGAACAGTTGCTGGCTTGATCCCCAGCATCTGACTGTGCCCGCTTCGGTGTGTTGAATCACAATCAAAATCCTGAGGGATTTATTTTTGCTCGCTAGATGAGCCAGAATTGTTAACTGCTTAGAACAATAAAACCTGTTAAGGACCAGTGTTATGCTCTTGTTTGTACAGCAGTCTGTCTGTACTAATAACTTATTTTTAAACGTTTTTCTCTCATCAAAAACAAAGCTGAAGTTCTGCCTTGTTTCTTTCATGTATGTTCAAGAACTCCTTGAATCTCCATGGCAACCATTTAGCCTGGGTGGACGTAGCTCCACCTTAGAGATGCAGCTCCTCCCACTCAGCTCCTTCAGACTAGCCAGCAGCAATTAGCAAATGTCTGGTGCAACTGAAAATCTGTTTAGCTCATTATAGGACCTACTTCTCAGCAAAACGCTAGTAAAAATGTTGCTAAAGTGTTAATAGAGGAGCCATGTTGTGATGACTTGCTGAAGGCAGGAGTTTTTAAAAGACAGAGCCCTCATTTAAAAAATATCGAAGTAAAATTACTTTTAAGTCGTAAATGATATCCATCTATCCATCAATTTTCTTACATGTATATTAAATATGTCTTATTTGTTATATGTATATTAACATAGTTACTTTATTATGATATAAAATGGTGCTATGTGCCCACAAAACACATAATGCTGCACCTTTAATCTCCATGGCAACCATTCAGCTGCTCAAAACTCCTCAGAGCTGTTGTTTCCAAGCTTCAGCAATACAGAGCAGTCCTCCCCTCCAATTCCACCACTCAGTTCCTTCAGACTAGCCAGCAGCAATTAGCAAACACCTGTTTGAACTGCTGAGCTCAATATAGGAGCTACTTCTCAGTGAAATGCTGGTTAAAAAAAAAGTCGTTTAAGGATCAAATAGAGGAGCCATGTTGCGACAACTTCCTGAAGGCGGAGTTACAGAAAGAGCAGGAGTTTTTAAAGAGACAGAGACCCAATTTCAAGGCGCTAAATCACAAAGTCACCTTTCTTTTAAGTCATATCTGATTGTTGTTGCGCAACACCCCCCCCCCTCCTTTCTCTACCCTCTCACTCTCGTACTTCCTCTTCTGAGAGGGGAGATGTGCTACCAGCTCTCCTTCTAACGGGTTAATTGAGTTTCCTAAATCTGCTGGGATTTACCCTGTCCAGAACTGAAGTAAACTCTGTTTAAGCTGGTTTCGAGAAACGATTCGCCTGGTTTTCTGACGGCCTACATTCAGGTGTCCCACCCTTCTTCCCCCTGTGAATTAGCCAGACTGAGCAGCCTACAGCCAACTAGTTTCACAGAGCACACCTGTTAACGGTCGCTCGTTCTCTATTTTACAACTTGCATTTGTTATTGAACCAGGTAGGTTTTAGTGACTCGGGCGAGTCCCAAGGATGACGTTTTACATTTGGGCTACCAGCAACCTAAAAACATTTTCCACTTTTTCCTCTCCAGAATCAAACATCACAGCTATTTTACAACCATCAAAGAACTTTAAGGTGACTCATTAACTGAATGTCCACAACATCTTTTAGATTTTCTTTATGCTAAATATTTTATTAGTAAAGCATTTTTGCAAGGGTCAGTACAGCTTAATTCAGTAGCAGAAATAATCAAATAAGTAAAATCAATCATCTAGTCTATCTTTCCCTACTGCTGACACTGAGACCCTAAAAAAGGGAACCTTTGAGAGAGACGGACGGAGTTTGACGTTTCGATCCCCAGACCTGGCCTGATGATGAAGAAGGTGTTGCAGCAGGAGGAAGAAGTTGATCGACGAAGGCAGGGATCTCTGTAGGTCTGATGAGCTTCTTCTCCGCATGGATGGTGAGGTCACACAGGACTTGGTGCTGGCAGGAAAAAAGGCACCAGTTCTTCTTCTTTGTCTTTGCCTTTGTCTTCATCTTTGTCTTTGGGGTCTGAACCCAGCCGATGAGAGAAGTGCGATTCGAAGCCACAAGTTGCGGGGCTGACGGGTTGGTCCCCATGGCAGGACAGTCTTCAGCTCTGTGGCCCCGGCTCTTCTTCAGCTGCAGAGTTCTTTGTCCATCTCTTGGCTCGAAGCTGCCCGGAGGATCCAACAAAAGGTTCCTCTTTTGCACCCACCTTTTATAGGGTTTATCCACCCTTTTGGGGCGTTTTCATTGGCTGTCTGCTTAGACAGATGACCTCACATCCATCACTGTCCTTCAGACATTATGTCCTGATGTCTGTGCTAATGTCTCAGGGTTGCTCAACCTCCTATGTCCCTTGCCTGCATGACTTTTTCTCTGAAACGTTTACGTTGTTCAACAACCTGTTTCCAAATAAGGCATTGGTCATCTCTGCTCTCCTGTTAGTTCCCCTTTTTCCCTTCCTTTCACCTTTCACCTACCATCTACCTCCAACATATCAGTGATGTTTAATTGCAGCTACACCTTCTTACACCATTTCAAGTTTAATGTCAAAATCACATTTATATCACATTTATTTTCTTTAGCTTCTCTGATTTATCATTCATTTATGATTTTATAACCATAACTTATTAATTATCCTTATTATAATCTTAATGTGAGTTATTACAGATGTTTTTCTGAAAAGAAACCAAGAATAATCCATGATTCTAATTATTTGATGCCAAAGTTACAGTTACTTGTTTTTCTTGTAAGTGTTCCCACAAATGTAACTGTAAATATTATTACAAGTAAACCAATATTAATATAAGTATTTTACTTTGAATCTTATCAAATTACTCAAAATGTTTAGATTTCATTCTTTAAACTTTCATGCTTTAAAATAAGGAATAGTCTCAGCTATTTTTATAAATCTGCAGGCTGGAAACTTACTTCCTCTTTTTCCAGGACACCTGCTTTTCCTGTTTCATGACTCTCTCTGACTGACTACGATTTCTTATGATTAGATAGAAAAAAGTAGAATTAAAGCAAAGTTTGCATGAGACAAAAACAACACACACAACCAGATTTATTTTATTGACACTTAAGTCTACTGTTGGGCCTAGATGTCACTTGAGTGATTCATTTTAAAGATAACTTTATTTATTATTACTGTTAAACTAAAATCTCCAGCATGGGGAAGTGGGATGAGCTCGGATTTTCTTGACATGATGTATATAGCATTTTTATAACAATTGATGCTAACAAAGTTACATGATTATGCTATAAAGTGGCACCATGTGGCTGGAAAACGCATAATAAAGCCTCTTTAATTAATGTTTTGTATTAAAACAGGAAGTTTTCAGTGGCTTAAATACAGTCATATTCTATAAATTAGAACATGCTTTCTGATGAGGCTCAATTTTCAAGTTAAAAGTGACAACCTTTAAGCAGGTCCTTCTCATAAGGCCCACATTTCTAAGTTAAAAATGTGTTTTTAATCAACATAATGTTATATTCTGATCTAAAATTTTAATTTTCATCAGTTTGTGTGAGTCCATATTTTTCACTTAATGAATTGAGTTATATGAGCAAGTTTTTAAAAATAAGGAAATAAAGAAAAATAGAAACATGTAAGAATAATGATGAATGACAAAAAAAAGGGAACGAAGATAATTGGGAAAAACAAACGGAGGGGAGGATCAAAACTAAAGTACAGAGGCAAAATTTAACAGAAGAAAATTAACAATGGGATCACTAAAAAGAAAATAAACAAAGAATATGAATGAAAGCCTAAGAATAACATGCTTTTAACATCTAAACTAAAAAAATCCTTTTTTTTTCTTATTTTCTCATCATTCTCCTCAGTTTTACTACTTGCAGACAATGACGTGTGATTTGTTACCACTTTGTATCATCTGATTTTTGCCTTTTATCACAATAAAGCCTTAGATTTATGTAGATTGTGTTGTCGTTTGTGTGTCTGAGAGCCTTTCTCTGTGTGAGCGTCCCAGAAAAGGCAGACCTTCGGGGAGTTGTGCTCCACTTTCGCTCCTTTATTAATTCACCCTTGGCTCTCACTTTGTTTGCAGGGATGGACGGGATAAAGAGAGGGAAGCAGAGCATAGGAGGAAAGGCAGGGCAAACAGAAGTAAATGAGCTTAAAGGAGCGGTCCCAACAAACAGCGAATATTATTTCACTGTAAAACGTTTGAGCCGCATTTAGCTGCGTCTACTATCTTCAACTCTATAAGTCCAGTTAGATTTTTAACTTAAATGTGTGAGTTTGTGAAAGATAAACTTGCAGAAGTAAGTTGTGTTAATTTACTACTACTTTTGTCAAACGTCCAAGAGTTGAATAAACTGCAAAAAAGAGGAAGGTAAAAATGTACAGCTAAAGTTTTAAACATTAACATGTCACATTATAACAGTGGTTCCGGTTGATTTTCTTTTTCCTTTTTGGGGGAGATTTTATTGTAATCCATAGAGGGCCCAGAAAATCTTTGGGAACCACTGGATTATAAAATGAACAGAAACAAAACTGAAGTTATTGTCTTTGGACCTAAAGAGGAACAATCTAGACTCAACCCACAGCTTCAGTTATTACCACTAAAAAACAGAGATCAGGCCCAAAATTTAGGTGTAGAGATGGACCTGAACCTTCCGGTTTCACATAAACCTTCTGGGCCACATAAAGACAGTTACAAAGTCGGCCTTCTATCATCCTGACATTTTCAGAATTAGAGGACTAATGTCTCTGCAAGATCTAGAGAAACTCATCCATGCGTTTATCTTTAGTCGCATCGATTACTGCAACAGTGTCTTCACAGGTCTGCCTAGAAAATTAATCAGATAGCTGATCCAGAACGCTGCTGCTGGAGTCCTGACTAAAACCAGGAAGATAGAGAACATCAGACCGTTCTAAAGTGTTTCCACTGGCTCCCTATAGCTCAGAGAATAGACTTTACACTGCAAAACATTTGATCTGCATTTAGTTGTGTCTAATACATTCTACTCTTTAAGTCAAATTACGCTTTGAACCTAAATGTGTGAGTTTGTGAAAGATAAACTTACAGTAGTAAGTTGCGTAAACTTTTTATTATTTTTTTTGTCAAACCTCCAATTGAGTTTTTAGGTTAGCACTTAAAAAAATAAAAAGGAAAAAGACAGGAGTGAGAACTATTTCCCAGGGTGCTTAGCGGCATGTTTTTGTATCCTGAGATGGAAGTGTGTTACGTTGAGCCAAATTCCTGGTGATGTTTATTAAAATTCATTATCAGGTCAGAAATTTTGTTCATGCAGTTTGAAACAGGACTTTAAATTATTCTAAAGTAAAATAGTTATTTTAACTTGATAATGTGAGTTAAAATAATAGAGAAATATGTGCATGTTCTGAAATAATAATTTGGCTTAAATTGAAGCAAGTTAAAACTTACAATTTAAGATGAATGAACAATTAGGACTTAAAAAACTAATTTTAGACACTTGTTTATTGTTAAATCAACTTCATAAATGTTAATTTCTGAGTTAAAACTGCTATAATTTTGCATGTTTTCTGTATTAGAAGAAAAACACCCAGGTTTCAGTTTCTTTTTTTAAAACTTGGTTATATAAATACAAATGCTTTGTATTGTACTTTACATTTTCCTGTGTAAGGAAATAATGTTGGTGTGAATTTTTGAATTGCAGTTGGGGTCCGAACAAAATCAATCCGAGGGTCACAAATGGCCCTTGGGCCGCACTTTGGACACCCATGATCTAAACCATTTTGTAAGTTTAGGCTCATTGTCCTTATTGAAGGCGGTCCTTTACTCCAGCCTTACGTTTTCACAGCCACGAACACATTTTTTCATAACGGAGTTTCATTTATGCTGCCGCAGCATAATTCTTCCTCCACCCTGTTTGACCAATGCTCGTTAACATCCATTCAGACAGGTTTTTTGAGCTTACAGCTAACTGAATGTTTTCTGTTTGTTTTCTTCCTTCACACAGGAAAACCTTATGAAGACAGAGATCAAGAGGAAAGACAAAGAAAAAGTCCAACTGAGTGATAAAAATATGTCCAGCATAGCCTGCTACCCATAAAAACCCTGCAGTGGCTCAGGGGAGGAGTTCATAGGAGGCAGAGATGAACCTTACAAACCACAGACCGCCACCTGGGGATATAAGCTCCACCCACCTCTGATATCCAGGGTGACTGACAGACTCACGAAAGCCTCGTTCATCGGCATCTGAACCCTGTTTGGCCTAAAGTACTGGTAAGTTCTCAATATTTACCTACTGTTGGAAATATAAACGTCGCATTTGTTTGAAAGAAAATGAAAGGCAAAGAACAATCTTTTATTTTTTTTGTGCATACCTACAAACATTTACAACCAGACACAAGCAGCGTTCCGATAACAAATGTGCGCAGGTCTTTGTTTATATTCTGCTAATGTCGGTAATGAAATTAAAATTACACATGAATTAGTTTGTTCACGAGATAAGTCATTAAAAGTCATGGCAGCAATGGATGTAAACATGAGATATATTTTTAATTCAACCATCAGAGGAGACATTGATGTTTTACGCAGCTAATGTATGCGGTTAACGTCTGTGGCGTTTTGGGAAAATTTAGTCTGCTGTTTTACAGAATAACTATGGATTCAACACGTTTGAATACCACACAACTTTTCATGAATTGTGCGATTCTGTGAGAGCTCTGGTAGAACCAGCTGTACTTTGTCTGACTAAAACAAAAACAAACCATCATCATCCTACTACTTCCTGTTGTCTTCTTTGTTGTTTCTGGCAGTAGTAATGTCCGGCTGTTGATCACATGACTCATGTTATGTGAAATTGTTTTCAGTGCAGTTCATCTGCATTTCAATACAGCTGAAAAACTGCCTCAAATTTTTTAAAAATTGTTTCAATTTGTGCAATTTTAGGGTTGATACAGCTACTGACTTTATCTGAATCTCATACATATATATTTTTTATAAATAAAGAGTTCTCTTTATGCACGTATCTGCTTCTGACACTTCCCCCCACAAATGTGTGAATGTGCAAGAGCAACACCTTTATACAAAAGTGAAAATTCTTGAGGTATACTGAAAGAGAGAGCTCTCTGTTTATTGGACAAATCAATAAGTTAAGGCGACTTTAATGTGGCCACAACAGGATGTGACGCAAATCATGTTCTTATTACTGAAAATAAATATATTAGCCCAAAAGAAACTGAAACTACATGTTTTTCTTTTAATACATGAAAACATGTACATTTCTGCCCAAAAATCCAGAAATGTAGAACATAAACTCAGAAATTTTCTAGAAATATACAAAGAAATCTGCAAGAAAAAAATTATTATTTAGATTAATATCAGAAGTTTTCCACAAAAAACTTGGAAATTTCTGAATTTCAAATGTCAAAAATTTTCTTTTGAAAATTTGAGATGAATCACAAAATGTATGAATTTTTGGTGGAAATTTACTTCTCTTTTTTAATCTACAGTGACTTTAATACACCGTTGTAAAAATCTCTTTCAAGTTTTGGATCTACATTGGAAAATTTATTTGATTAATTTTAGGCTATTTTTGGTATGTGACTACTTTTGAGTCTACAATTTTTTAAAGTTTGGAGGCGTTTGTGCAGATTAACATCCTTTATTCTGTTTTTGCAGCATTTATGTTAGATTTATACAAAGTGACTGACCACAGAATTATAAATGTTGGGATTTTCAGCTTTATTACATTTTTATTATCAGTAGCAATTAAACTGATGAACAAGTTCGGTTAAAAAATGGTTCTACCCGTTGTTAGTAACAACACACATACCAAATAGTACTTGGTAAAATATCCACATCTATTTAGCATTTAGGAAATGATAATAACATTTTTCTTAAGGCTGAATTCATAAAACTTTGAGTAAGAGGATTAATTATTTTTTTTCCTCGTTGTCCTTCAGTGGAAATTGGTTTGATAGATTTGCAGGTAAACATTTGCTGCGCCTTAATGAATTATTGACTCAAAACTAGAGATTAAAAAGGAACGAATGTTAAAGTTTGACCTTTGAGCCTTTGGACTAATGTTTAGCGTTTCTGTTTGGAGCGTTGGCCTTGTTGCGTTTTCCTCCTTCTGCCCTTCGTTTCTCTTTCCCTCTATTTCTCTTTCTTTCTCTGTTGTTGCCATGGAAACCCATCCTCCTCATCACTCCTGTCTGCTGAGTCAGGAAACACAGGCTGTGATTTGACTGAGCTGGTCCTTTCAGTATCACTAGATGGCATCTTAGACCCATTTACCAAATTATTAAACCTTCTCACCAATAACGGCATTTCTCAGTTTCACTGGATTATTTTTTAAAAAATATTTAATTCTTTTGGAAATGTTCTATTTAAACTAAACCGTTGTAACTTTTAGTCTTAGTTAAGACTCTAAATCTGGGGTGTCCAAAGCGCGGCAAGGGGGCCATTTGTGGCCCTTGGACTGATTTTGTGCGGCCCATAGATGCAAATGGAGACTTGTAATTTGGAATGAGGGTAAAAATATTACCAACATTATTTTCTTACACAGGAAAATGTAAAGTACAACACAAAGTATTCATCTTTTTATAGCCAAGATTTAACAAAAGGTAAAACCAAGAGACTTTTACTGAAAAGCTACACCCAAATCAGCTTTTATTCCTACTTAAACTTGGCTAAATATAGCAAATGTTTTGAAATGAAGTGGCCCGAATCCTGTTGTTATTACTGAAGAAAATGTGATTCAGTCGAGGCCAAAAGAAACAGAAAGCTTGATGTTTTTCTTTTAATACAGCAAACATGCAAAATGAAAGTAGTAAGCACAACATTTCAGCCAAAAACATTTTTCTACAAAAACACTTGAACCTTCACATGAATTGTGAATTTCAAATGTCAAAAAAAATTCTTTTGAGCTTTCTCTAAACTTTATCAGCCTAACCACAAAAGTTCTTAGTTTTTGGCAGAAATTTACTTCTTTTTTTCTATCTACAACGAAAGAGGTACATTTCTGCCCAAATAAATTTTGTGATTAAATTCATAAATTTTATAGAAAACTCAAAAGAAATCTGATTGTGTAATTTTTAAATATTGAATGATTGATAATTGATAAGTAACTCAGTATTTCAGTAGACTTTTTACCAAATACTTTTTTACTTTTACTTGCGTAAATTTATTATGAAATATCTCTACTTTTACCTGAATAAAAGTTCTGGATTTTCTACCCACTGGATGAAAAACAAACATGTTTTAACCAACATTCACCAGACACAGACACACCTGACGTTTTTGTTAAAGTTTCAGAATATTTTATTGGAAGAATTGTTTTTTTATGTTACTTATGTGAATTATTGTCATTTTGGTAAAAAATAAAATTAAAAAAATTCCACTTATCTTTATAATTTGGTCTATTTGATGATGTCATTTTTAATAATTTGATCTGTTTTGTATTGCGTAGTTTCTTGGACGACTGTTTTCTACTTTTACTGGAGTACATTTTTGGGAACTCTGCCCACCTCTGGTAATCTGTGACTTTGTTGGGGAAATCCACAACATATTAGGCAGCAGCAAATGAAAACTCATGAGACTGAATCTTCGGTCTGAGCTCAGCTGAACAGAGTTAATAGCTTTTATGAACAACTCCTGCATGACTCACTCCACAGGCCACTTTACAGGAACATCTGAATGAGAAAATCCTATCTTAATCCCTCTTAAGGAAGCAATTTAGAGTTTCTCCAAGACAGAAGGTGGGCTGTTGAATACGTTGTCAATCAAGCTGGAATGTAACAGTCTGCATATCACACTGAAACTGTAGCGGAGGCACCAAATCATTTGATCAAATAAGTGAGTCATTAGTGATTCTCTCCTGTAAAATAATACACTGGTGTTGCTTGTACCAAATTCTCCTTGAGTCACTTAAACGCAGCTTTCTTCTGTTTTGAAGGACATTTTGAAATCATAACTCACTCACTATAATATGAGTTAAAAAAGAGCAAATAATAAAAATGTGTGAAAGATCCCCCATTACAATTTAATTTTATTTAATGATGATATATTGTAATTGCTGCAATAATTAAATATTATGCACGATTAGAAAATTGAGTTTTTTTGGATAATATGAGGAAAAAATTTGATATTCCACTTCTGCTTATCAACAAGCTAATTAGGATATTAGCTAAATATTTAGCTTGAACATAAATATGTAGTTTAGTTAGCAAGCTAGATATTAAATTTTGTTTAGTTTTGAACTAAATATTTTGTTAATAATCTAAATATTTAGTTTGAAAATTAAATGTTTAGTTTGGAAATGTTTTTGTTTTGAACTAAATATTTTGTTAGTAAGCTAAATGTTTAGTTTTATAATGAAAAGTTTAGTTTGGGAAATAGGCATTTATTCCCCAAACTAAATATTTAATGTTCAAATATTTAGTTTGGAAATAAATATTTATTTAGCAAAACAAATATTTATTTTGAAAGCTTAATATTTAGCTCAGACTTAAACATTTAGTTTGCAAACTAACTACTTAGCTTCCTAAATATTTTTTTTATTGAAAGCTGCATGTGAAGTTTGTAAACTACATATTTAGCTTGTGAATTAAATATTTAGTTTGGAACTTCGACATTTATAAATGTGTGAATAACATGGTGAAAATATGGCTTTAGAAAATGAACACAGATATTGTTTTCTCTATGGCAGGTTCAATAAAACAAAATATTTTTGTTTAATTTTAAATGTGTAAGTTCACAAACATTACACCATAGTATCCTGCCTATTTGTGATTCAGTATTTGTGAATAAACCCAACACGACACCACATTATTTGTAGAAGATTCACCTATTTCCAAAATATCCAAAAGTAGGAACAAGCAGTTTCCACATGTGAACTGAACTTTGTTCGATCTTGTAAAACTTCTGCTACTGCATTTATTTTGGGAATACAGACTGATTTTATAGCAGATAACATAAAAATAAAATTTAGATTTTATTTCTGCTTAAGCTCTCTTCTGCGATCAGTGTAAAACTAAAGCAGTGAAACTAAAGGCTTCTTGATCTGCAAGTGTAAAATAAATATTCTGTCTTTACATTAAAACATTTCTCCTTCGTCGTTCTGATCCAACTTACTGCTTCTTTTCCTTCCTGTTGTTCAGAGCTCTGTCTAAAGAAAACCGAAAAATAATCTCTTGAGACGCACAGGCAAGGTAAACAGGAAGTTCTGACATTTTTTTCTTTTGCTTTTATTAGTCTTTGTAGTTACTTAGACACTAAAAAGTTTTCACACAGCAGCATTTGAAAGTAGAATATAAGATTTTAAGTGCTTTGCATTTTTTTAAAAACATTTCCACGTGTATTTCATGAGACAGATGGCTGAAAAAGTAGGTTAAAGCACTTCCTGTGTAGATACATGCTAATCATTACATTTCACAAACAGTGAAGAGCTAAGAGGGCATTATTAAATTATTCACCGTTTGATTTTAGTACATCAAGAAGTGGGCCAACTTAAAGTTGTTCCCTAACACCCATAAAAACCTTTTACACTTCAGAGGGCAGAAAAAAGCAGATAACTTTTGTTAATAATTAACTATCAAAGATGTTGTTCTTATTCTCTGCTTTTATATGTTGCAAATGGGGGGTGGATGGTTCGGTCACACTTAGCTTTTATAAACCCCTAATTATAAATTGTCATTTCTTCACATCTCCTCTTTAACGCTCGTCTATGAAGCATATTACAGGACAGCCGTGTTCACGCGCACACAGAGGTAAATATCCTCCGTATCAATCTTCATCTGTCTGTTTGCTCTTCGGCTGCCTTCGCTTGCTGCCCTCAGGTATCATTTCTTCCTCTGTGATTGCACAAACGGTTGCCATAGAAACAGCAAAATGAAGGAAGAACGGAGACAAAAAAGAAAGAATGAAATTAGAGAAGTCGAAGGAGGGAGGGACGACTTGAAGGTATTAACCGTCTGAGTTTCTTTCCGCAGCTTGGCGTTCTTTGTTTTTGTTTTTTTCTTTTTTCTCCAGTTTTGGCTTTTTGTCCTTCAACCATCATGTCCGGGATCTAAGGGCCAATTATGTCCTCTGCACTTATAAGAAAAAAACATGTTTTAGGAAACAAAGGGATGAATATTTGCTCTAGATAAAAAGAAATGTTAAAGGAACAAAGAAAATCATCTGACGATAAAAAAAAAAGGAAATTCTGTTAATTTTAATGTTGAAGAGTTAATTTAAAAATTTATCTCTTCATGAGCTCATGTGGTGGATTTGCTGGAGAAAAGTTGTCTGTGTGTGTGGGGACGTGTGTGTGTGTGTGTGTGTACTTTTTCAGTAATAATTTCATTCATATATTCATCAGCAGGCAGAAGTGCTGACGCAAGTCAGAAGGAGAGAGGAGGCACAGAGAGGCAGAGTGTGAGATAAAATGTGAGGAGGAGAAAGAAAACCAAAAATCCTCCCATGAAGGTAACTTTGTTTCCAGAGCATTAGGTGATTTTTTTATTTAAATATTAAAAATACATCAACAGAATGGACAGAAACTAAACCAGCAGAAAGCGAATATACTTTAGACTTTAGTGCTCTGGAAAGGAAAAAAGTATTTATACACCTTGAACTTTATGACATTTTACTACCAAACTAAACCAATCAAATTTTATTTGTATAGCAACAAAACATTTCAAATGCTTTACATCATAAAAACACAAAAATGCAAAGTCAGAACACAGTCAACAGTTAAAACAATACATTTTGCAGTCGTTACAAATCAAAATGTTTCATTGATTATGTTTCGAAAGTAACTCTAACCAGGTGAGTTTTTAGTCTAGATTTAAAGGAACTCAGTGTTTCGGCTGTTTTGCGGTTTTCTGGAAGTTTGTTCCAGATTTTAAAGTCTGTTGTCTCAGTGTAGGGACTGTGGAACTGAGTGATGTGCTCTGTCTTCATGGTTTTAGTCAAAACCTGAGCAGCAATGTTCTGGATTAGTTGCAACTTTTAGTGAGACCTGTGAAGACACTGTTGCAGTAATCAGTGCGACTAAAGATAAATGCATGGATGAGTTTTTCTAGATCTTACTGGGACATGGAAATGTTCTTCAGGTGATAGAAGGCCGACTTTGTAACTGTGTTAATGTGGTTCTGGAGGTTCAGGTCAGAGTTCATCACTACTCCCAGATTTCCTGCCTGATTCCTGGTTTTTAGCTGTAATAACTGAAGCTTTGCATTGACTCTAAATTGTTCCTCTTTAGGTCCAAAGATAATAACTTCAGTTTTGTTTCTGTTCAGGTGGAGATCGCTTGTGTAATTAGCATTTTAAGCAAACAGTCAAGTTGCACATAACAGAATGGTGAAGTGGAAGAAAAATTTATTACACTTTTTGTTATTTAATATCCTCATTAAATAAGAAACACAATTAAAACCACCCATTAGTTTAATGTGATAAGCCATTAATCATCCTCCTGCCACTTCCTGTTGTCTTATGCAGCCATACATTTTTTAACATGTTACATTAATAGCTTGACAGCTGAAACCAATGCCGGTCACCAGCTTTTTGTCCACCAGTATGACGTGACGTCACGCTGCAACTGGTCCACACAGCCTTTAGTAACGACATCTGAAGGTTTAAACAAACAAGAACAAGAACATTTGATAATGAGGCATCGCAATGAAAATGTCCGACCTTTGACCTTTTCACTGTCGTTACCTCGAATCCACTAGGAGTCTGTCCGCAGCTTCTCCGTTTCAGACGGTAATAAACAGATGATTCTGTGGCAAAGAGCGGCGCTGGGGAAATCCGGTTCCACTGGCGAAGGGTTTTCTGCAAGCGAAGACTAAAATCATCATTTGTCACAGCAAGGTTTTATAGTGGAGAGTATTTTTACTCATTTGAGTGACAAATCCTTACGTCTCAAAGGATTATGCAGCAGAGTCATTGCATGTTTTGGAAGTTTGTAACATCTTTAAAAGCTTTGTGTTTTACGATTGTATAAATGCTAATGCTACAGTTAGGTCATGATTGTATGTTATGTCATTCAACAACTATTCCTTTATATTACACCAATAATCATAGTTGTTGTTGGATCTACCCAAACTAAAATATGCATTTAATATGTTTTTGATTTAACATCAATAGGCTGCTAATTCTTCACAATCTGCTGTTTAAAATCCCATTTTTAAGCAATGAAAGACAGCAATATATGGGACAAGCTCTATATTTTGTATGTATTTTGTTTTTAAGTAGGTCAAACTGACTCTGCAATAAATCAGTAAATCCCCTGGCAGCTTTATATTTACCATTATTTACATTAAATCAAGAAGTTTCTGATAGAAAATGAGACAGGGATAATTCTATAATAAAACGATAATAAAGAAATATTTACAATTCTGATAATATTTAAATTATTATTGTTTTCAATAATCAGTGGATTATTTTTATTTATTCATTGTTTGCATGTTTCCTCTGGTAATTTCACCATTTATCTTTGAGTTTGGACAGCCTCACTGCCATCACCCTAATCTTCCAATTCAAGTTGTAAATTTGGAGTCAAGATAGATGAAACTAAGATTTAACTTAAAGCCACATCTGACTGGTGTATCAATAACTGTGGTTTGAGCCACATTGGTTATTTAAAAACCTGCCACTACTCTGCACTGCTGTGTAATAAAATAATTTTGCTTTTAGACCCTTTGTTGTTTATATTTTATAAGTTTTGGCTGACATTGATGCTTCTGATACATAAAGTCAATGTAGAAATATAAACCTGTTTGGTGATGTGTTGATGATGTTCACAGTGGGCAGTAATTAGTTACATTTACTCAGTAACAGTAACTTTTTGAAAAAATGTATTGAAGAGTATTTTTACTATGCCTTAGTTTTTACTTTTACTCGAGTAATTTTATTATGAAGTATTTCTACTTTTACTTGAGTAAAATTTCTGGATTTTCTACCCACTGAACAAAAAACAGTGGGTAGAAACTAACATGTTTTAACCAAAAAATCAACACAGACACATCTGCGGTTTTTAATTAAAGTTTCATAAGTCTTTTATCGAAAAAAACTGATTTGGAAAAAAATATTTTGACTATTTTTTCACTTATATGAATTATTGTCATTTTGGTCCATAAAATACCAAAATGTAACTTCATTTTTTTGGTCCATCTGATTATGCAATTTTTAAATATTAAATGATTGATAATTTGATCAGTTACTTGGATAAATGTTTTACCAAATACCTTTTTACTCTTACTTGAGTAATTTTAAGGTTTATTAAGAAGTTTTGCAAAGGTTATCAATCATTTTTCCCATTTCATTTGTAGTTAAAAAATATTTTATATTCATTTAAAAAAAATTTCCTTTCACAATGATTTTTGTTATTTTTTACAAGATCAGTTTACACCAATGGTGTTGCAGCTAATCGAACTCCAATAACACAAATGATTAGCGAGTGTTTTTTAACACATCTACTAAAGCAGTCGATAGAATAAAAGGCTGAGAAAAAAGCCATGGTAAGAAAAGATTAAAAGTAAAGCAATACAAGACAAAATTTACTAGATTTAGATTTTTTTTTCAGAAGTTTTTGCAGAGATAACATCCACGGTTCGCACTGCGTATGACTACAGTGCGAACCGTTGCATAAAGATACTGTAATTTCACATTTTCTTTGCGCAATTTTCTCTTTGGTTGATTTTTTTCTTCTTGTAAACAAATGTAAATTATATATATATATATATATATATTTATATCACACTACTCTACTGCTATGCTCTATTGTAATGTGCTAAGTGCTATTCTACAGTACTCAAGGCTATTGTTTCAATTCCTAATAAGCCTAAATACAAAACTCATGTTGCCATGCTTTACTGCACCCTAGTTGCCTAGCAACCTCCATTCACGAAGTGCCAAATGAGACAGAAAGAAGTATGAAAACATTATGGGGGAAAGAGAAATGACAAACCCAGAACTATGCTGTTATTATGTGTGTCAAAGGTTGATCATCAGAAAATATTGCAGTTTGTAGAAGTGATCATTTTTAGCACATAGTTTAGCATCGATATTTAAACTTTGCAGGTTTTTTTCCCCATTTTATTTTAAACATGCATTTTACTGCAGGATACCCGTGCTCTGTGGGTAGGAGAGCACATTATTATCGCAGCCAAAGCTCAGCCAATGCATGCTCAGCGTGTAGCGACAGTCCGCTGTTGCTACACGCTCATCCAGGAGGAGGGAACGTGAGTAAGTCCATGCAATCTGCCTGGTTTCCTTGGGTAGAAAGCCTTTTAACCAATTTAATTAATAAACTGAACTTGACTGCATTTTTTGATAACTAGGATCAATTTTAAATGAATGTACTGGACTTTTAAACTGTGCATGATTAGGTTGAATTATTTAAAGACTACAACAGGCATAATACATTATATGTATTTCTAATTAGTTGATAGAGCACTAAAGTGGAGATGCCCTAGCTGAAATCCATGTTTAACCGTAGATAAAATCACTTTAACTGTCTGTATTATTTATTGAATGATGTGGCATCATAGAGGAAACTTAACTTTGTTGAGATGCCAACAAAATGGCAATTTAGGAAGAATTTTTATTGTTATTATTCATGAAAACCCAGAGGACTGGTGGATGCATTTGTTTGCAAATGTCTGGCTCTGAATTTAATTAAAATGTTCTAGTCATTGCTATCACCCTGTTTGTCCCAACTGGTGTTTCTGCAAACGGACTCAATAGGCGGCTTCAACTCTGGATTATCGAGGTTAAGAACTCATCAAGGACTTTCTGAACAAGCGAGAAACAAATCAGTGGCATCTATCAGTCTGGCGTGAAACTCAGAGCCTTTCAGTGAAAGGATTTTCATTCTGACGGTCAAACATGTTGGGGATCGTGTGACGGTACAGAGCTGCTGTGTTGGTTCGGGATCTGAATAACTTTCTGTAAGTTATGAATTGTGCATTTGCAGCTATCAGATCATTTTCTTATGTTTCACAAGCTGCGTTTTCGTTGAACAATTAATTGCGCAATTTGACATTTTGAAAATAAATTTGCTTAATGGAAACACGACAATTAGTTCTTTGATAGAAGGTTTTGGTGCTAGGCTGATGTGTTTTTTGGGTTTTTTTTTTTTAGTTGTATCAAAATTGGTTTATTTCACAAAACTGCAGTGAAAACACTTTTTGCGTCACACGAGTCACATGTCCAACAACCAGGTGTTGCCACTGGCATAAACCATGAAGAAGAAGAAGACAGGAAGTAGTTGGAGGAACACGGCGCAGCATGTTTTTTAAAGACTTACCGTGTGAACAAACGTATACACATGTTATGTTAACACATGAAAAGAAACACAGCAACTATGTTTTTTCAACATTTATGACAGTTTTGCACACATTTGTAAAACACAACTTCTCTAAATAACTAAAATAAAAACAAGCCAAGACCGAACGTCTTGGGGTGGCTTTGTTGAAGTCTGAACCTCAATCAGGATGAAATACTGCGACATAACCTTAAACTGCCTTTTATGCTTGAAAATACATGAATTAAATCAAACCTGCCATGAATAATGGATGAATAAACTACTGCACTGCGATGTAAAGCTTTTGTTTGTCTAACCCTCATATTTTCTTTTCAAAAAAGATTTTTTGAAAAATAGAAATAAACCAATACATCAAAATTAAATTAATATGGAACAGAAAAAAGCAGAAAACATAAATCTTTATTATGCCATATATGCATGTGCATATTTATTTTAGGTTGTGTCTTACTTCCAGCACACAAATCTGATTTACAGGACATATACATTCTCTTTCAAGCTACCTTACAAAGAGTCAGCGTTCTGATTTTAACATAAGATTGTTTTTTTGGAAGTGGATGTGAAAATTAACAAAAATCAGAGAACATACTTGCCATGTTAGTCTTATAAAATGCAAACTGTCTTCTTTTCTACACATCCTGTCCTCTAAATGGCTGGAATCTGACCTTCATTTTATTTTTTTAAATTTCCAAAATCTCCTTGAAAGCTTCTGGTCCTCCAGTTCGTCTTTTGTTTTTTGCAGAATTTAGCTGCCAAGCGATTTTTGGCTGCAGGTCCTCTTGCTGCCTGAGACTGTATTTGTTGCTTGGCAACATTAACTTAGGGATGATTTCAACACAAAGCAACTGTTAAAGCTTCAGTGATTTAATGACACAACTCTTTTTCTTGGCTTTGCAGCAAGCTGTCAACTCTCAGCATGACATCCTGCTACCTGCAGGGTCTCATCTCATACTCTTATTGTCTCTCTGGGAATCAATGGTGTGTGTGGCTGTGTGTGTGTATGTGTGTGTAGCTGAGTTAAAAATCCTTTCATAAGCTGAATGTGAATCGAGTTGTAATGATAATTCACCCCAACAATTATGATACAGGTGCCCACAGAACTGACTTCCTCAAGTGAATATCCTGCTGTTTTTTTAAATAGAAAACTTTTTACTAATTACTAGAAGTTTGCGTTCTCCTGAGTCTGACTGAATGGGACAGAGTTAAATTAAAATTATTTGTTTTTAAGTTTAATTAATCTGTTTTTTCTTTCTTGTATTTTTAAATACATTTTAATATGCATTATCTTAACAGAAAAAAATCTGTACTAAACTCAACTGAACTAGTGTTATACTTGCCTTGAGATAAAAAATAATGTGATATTATGCAGGGTTGTACAATTTATTAACGTCACTGAACTCTGATCCAGAACCGCACAGCATTCTGGGGGATGTAGGCAGAGGAAAGGCTTTAGCTGCTCAACCTCATACAGCTAGCTAAGCAAGGTTGGCAGAATTTCTTTGGTTACCTAGCAACTCACTCTTTCTTTGGTTACCTAGCAACAACCTGTTGAGTGACTTGCGCAGCAACAGTTTAAGGTTCTGCCACCAATCCTCAAAACAGCATGGAAAGAAAACTGGATAAAACAGGAATATATTACCAGTTAGGTAGTATTTCAGATATGTAAAAAAAACACACACAAAAAACTAATCAACAATTATTAATATTAATTTATTTAATTTAATGATTTAATTTCCCTTTGGGATCAATAAAGTAGTTTTGAATTTGAATATGAAGTTTGTATTGTGATAATTTTTTTCAACCAAATCTGATATTGGGCCATAACCAAATCAAAGGTTTAGGTTTGTTTTTTAGGTTTTCCTTATTTTATACAGTATATCTCATCCTATGTTAGGTAGTTTGTTAAAATACCACACATAACCGACCGAGCGGACGCTAACTCAAAAGAGTTTTAATAAGTTGCACTTGTTTTGGGAGGACTAGATTTGACCTCATTTAAGTCCATCCATCCATTTTCTAACACCTTGTCCCTAGTGGGGTCAGGAGGTGCTGGTGCCTCTCCAGGTAACGTTCTGGGCGAGAGGCGGGGTCACCCTGGACAGGTCGCCAGTCTGTCGCAGGGCAACACAGAGACAGACAGGACAAACAACCAATCACACACACACACCAATTGACCTAACAGTCATGTTTTTGGACTGTGGGAGGGAGCCGGAGTACCCGGAGAGAACCCACGTATGCACAGGGAGAAACTTCATACAGAAAGACCCCAGGCTGGGAATCGAACCCAGGACCTTCTTGCTGCAAGGCAACAGGGCTAAAATAACATAAAAAAGCAATCAGAAACATAACATTTATAAGGCTGAAAATCTGTATATCTAAAGTGAGTTTGGCTGATTTGACAGAAAAATCTGCCAAGCGGCTTTAACACATGCAAATCTGGAGTCATAGATGTAACCCAGAGCGATCCAAATTGACACATTTCCGTTATGTGAAACTCATGACATGACGCTTTAAAGCTACACGTTATGTTTTTTTTCCTATTTATAGCCTTAGAGAAAACGCTATTCAGATACCGTTTAGAAACAAAAGGATATAACATATGGAGGAAGTTGCAGTTTGTTGCCTAAAATAGTTATACTCTCCAGAAATGCACAGCCTTCAGCTCAGCTCTCTCTAAACCTGATCTGCCTAAAATAGGTGGGAAAAAATCAGCTGAATCCAAACAGACAGAAATAGGATTTGTGGGCAAAACTTGGCCCTTATAAAGGGATTCAGCTCAACAATGTGTTACAAGTTGAGTAAAGTGAGAAATATTTTGTAGCATGTTCTCTGTTTCTTTTTAAAAGGTCTCTGAAAACCTTTCAAGCAAGTCTGAATTACTGAAAATCCTCTTTAAATGCTTTAAAATAACTTTTATTTATCCCAAAAAAGGGCAATTTAGTTTGCAGCTCTCTGGTCAGCATACCGAAAAAGAAAATACAAACAGTCTTATGCAGCGATTTGTTCCAGATTTGCTGACTGAATTTGATTTAAGGGCAATAATTCACCTGTCAGGCAATGATATAAACAAATAAAACAACTATTCACGTTTTGGCATAAAACTTTTATTCTGTAGCATCTAATTAAACATGGAAATTTCCTTCCACTTAAAACTCTGGTCCTGTAGAAACCATCATCGGGTTTAATCTATTGAACATCACAGAGTCAGGCAAATGTGGTCAAAGTGAATTTACATTTTTCTAACAGACAGCTTGTCAGATTGGAGACAGATAACATAAAAGAAAAAATTTTAAAAAGTTGCAGTTAATATAATAAAAGAATAGTGCAATACAAATATAGTCCCTTCAGTTTTCTTCATTTTACGTTTTATCCAGAAATGTTTGTGTATTTATTAGATTCTTTTATATTTTAGCATAATAAAATCTTTTACAATTGACTGCTACTTTCTGATAGTCCGTCACATTAAATATTAATAATATGCACTGAAATTAGGTTGCAATGTGACTAAATGTGAAGACTTTCAAGACAAATAAATACTCTTCCATAATCAAAAGTTATAAAGTTTTTTATCTATTTTGTTTGAAACTTGTATTTAATGCAGAACAATATATGACAGTAATTTCACATAAAATATTCTTAGAAAATTTTCATCAATCATCTGTTTTATAGTGCAAGTACAATAGAAAATATACTTTTGGTGTCACAAATGTGAGACATAAATACACATTACAGCCAGTCTGAATATAAAAATACAAGCTAAACTAATTTTGCTAGTTCAGTTGACAGTATTACAGTAAATATCACTGATATTTATCTTAGTATTAGACAGAAATGGATAGAGTACTCAAAAATGGTAATGCATTAATAGTTGTATTGTACTTACACTGTTAGGAACGAAGCGCGATCCAGCTGTAATCTTGTGGTTTTATTGTTGTCATGGCAACTCCATAGCAGCGGCCTGCCAAGATGGCTGTCAGTTATAAAGTTCACAGAAATGTGACGTCACGTAAGCACTATGTATTAGTAAATGCATACAAATACATACAATTATATGTATTTATAATTTTTTATAAATATAACTATAAATTATGTATTTATAACTGTTATAATGCATATATTCATATCAATTGGAAAAATAATAAGTTGAAACTGATCTTTTTCAAGCCTCGCAACCAGAACAAACCTCTACAATAATGAACCATTTTGGATTAATCTGAAGGACATTTCAACCCTGGAAGTGATTATGTTCAAGTTAATCTGATAAACGTCCAAGTGAAGAGGCATGTAGCGAGGCCTGGAGACAGAGAGAGAAGGATGACTCGCAGTGACAGGCTGGCCAGCTTCCTGTTTACTCGCAGACTGTGGTCAAACTCAGTCAATCTGGGAGAATCCCAGTGCTGCCATCTGGGCCTAACTGGAGCTTCAACCAGGCACCTCCAACTGGCACAGAGGAGGATAATGTGTCACTGTTACAGTAGAAAGAGGCAGAGCTGTAGAGTCAGGGGTTAGCTTAACACGTAGCAAGAGCAGCTCCTTAAAACTGCAGATTTACATTTCAAATTTTACCAAGAAAAATCCACACAAATCACTTTTCCCTGAGCGCTTTCTGCTTTTATCATAATACTAAATTATTACCACTGGGTTGTAATTCTGTGTTTTCTGCTGCAGTAGCCCTTTATTAGTTACATTTACTGCCTGAATGAAAAGGCACACCTTTTATTTTCTTTCTTTTTCAGAAAAAACAATTAAAACATAACTACTGCCTTCTGATGTGATTGTCTTAGGCTATATATTTAAACACCTATATAAAGCAGTATTATGTAGTAGTATTTTTACATAAATGCAAGCAAAAATACATTATTTAAAATTAAAAAAAAAAAAAAAAAACTTGCATAAAGCTGTCTGGTATCGTATTATGAAGGTAGTTTCATATTTATTTCGCTACCTCAGTGCCAAACCCATGGTTCTGTTTTGGTCGTGGAAGGATATGGAGAAAATTATTGTTTTAATATTTTCCCATTGCTGTTGCCTTTTTTTTCTTTTTCTATATGAAACAGGGTTTTATTTTCACAATGTTATAGACCTGGAGTTTGTCAAAAATTGGTTCCTTTATTCTTCAAGTTCATTTTGTTTGTTCAAAAGCTTATGTCTCCCAACATTTATTGGTATGCAAGTTATGTCATTAATCAATAAGTCAACATTTATTTGTATAGCAGTTCTTTAGTTATTTAAATCGTAAAAACACAAAAATAAGAAACCACAAAAACAAAATGCACTCACAAATTGAGAAACCAGTAAGAAACGTTACATTTTGTTCTGGCAGTTGGTGGTTACCATAGCAACCAGTAACTGTCAGCTCCGCCCCTTTTTCTGTTGTCGTTCTGTAACTTTGGGTCAGCTCCGTGTTTTCTTTGCAAGAACTATATTTTAACATGTATTTTAGACAATTCTAGCTACATGCAGGATTTACAGTGTAGTTTGCCACGTTTTTGTATATTTTTAACTAATTCATGTTGTGCATTTTAGCTGTGTGCAATTTTACAACTGCTGTTAGCTGAACCATTGCTCCATAGTTTTAAGGTTATTTACTGTATTTCATTTAATGTATACAGTATAAGTAGATTTTCTCTCTTGTTTGAATAAATACAGAGAAACTGAGTTTGTCTTTTGTGAAGTCAACCAGCTGGACTTGGAGGGTCATAGAGCCCTTATTTGTTTAAGAAAACAAACAAACGCTATAATGACTTATAACTGGGGGGAAAAAAATAAAAGGATTAATCTTTAATATATTTCTGAATTTCTAAGATCTTATTGGATACGCTGATCTGTGGCAACTATAAACTGGAGCGGTGCTGCAGGGAGTTTGTATTGTACTTTAACAGGGACAAAATTAAGATATCAGAACTACCTGGAGGCTATGCTTTAGTGAAAACTGGCTATTGAGCAAACCAATGGTGTGCCAGTACCCGACTGGCAGCTCCAGCAGTTGCAGCAGCCCACACAACTTAACTGAAAAGCCTGTTTCCTTATAGTTAAACCAACCGCCCCTGAATCTGGAGTGCACCCATATTCAAATGTCTATTTTTTACATCAATTTTTAACGCTGAAAGCTTGACAATATATAATTACACATAAATTAAAACATTTTTTTAAAGGTTTTTAAAATCTCCTTTTGATACTGCTATTACAGAGGAAAAAATTTTGTATTTGGTACAAGAAAAGAGTGTATTTTATTGGGATTGTCAGTGACGACAAAACACAAAATGGTGCATATCTGTAAAGGAAACTGACACGTAATTAAAAAGTTTCAACAAAAGTGTGGCATTCAACTCCTTTCAATTGAAATAGGGCTGAAATGATTAAATGGATGAATCTGCAATGAATCGATTAATAACCATCAACTAATTTAGTTTTCAATTAAATTAAGTATACACAATATCACAATATTATAATAAAAATAAAGAATATCCACAGACATTGACAATGTTGATGTTCAGGTCTTACAATCTTTAAAGTAGAATAAATAAAGCAAAAAACAAAAGTTGAATAAATATACACATAAATTGGTCAAATAAAACAATGTGTACATTTTCACCTATACTATTTTCTTAACAGAAAGTGTCAAAAAATACATTCAAATACATATAATAAATGGTCTCTTACAACAAAAGAAAAAGAAATTTAAAAATATAACAGAGGCTCTAATCCTCTAAAAATAAGATTTTGGAAGCTGCAGCATATGTTAAATCTGCCCTAATTTCATCAATTAAAAACAAACAAATAAATAAAAATGGTAAACTTCTCAAACAAAAACAAAACAAAAATAACATGGCAGCTGCCTTTTGGCTAAACTTCTACTCATAATTCTTATACCTGCCCGTATTGTGACCAGCTACTTCCTCTCTTTTTGTTCTTTTGTGTCTCTCACGTAAAGTCAAAACCAGCGAACAATTAACGAGCACAAACTTGTGCGCAAGCGCAAAACGCACGTACTCGCGAGTCCTGGTTCCATCTTCAGCCATCTCTTCGCAATGCCTCGTTCTCTCCTCCCTCTCCTCTCTCCACGGAGGACAGATGGGAGGAGACGCTTCTGCTGAACGTGTTGGGTCTGTTTTTTTTATTCCTGCAGCGGAGAAAACGCCTCTGCTCTCCGTCGGTCACAGGTCCGATCATTCACGCCTCAGGTCTCTCTCTTTCTGCGGGGTGTGCCCGCATCTTTCTTCTTCTCTTTTGGACCGAGGACAAATAGTAACTAACTGGAGGCGCCGCGGTGTCTTTGTGTGAAAGCCGCTGAAGTGGATTTAAATCTTCCTAAAAATGAGCGTGGGACCAGATGCGCTCGTCTCATCCGTTCTCTGGCCGCTGCTTGCGCGGGTACCTGTCCCGGTTTCGGACCGGTTCGACTGATCCCCGTTCGATGCTGCAGAATCCACAGGGACCAATAAATAAAGAGATTTTCCTAGGAACCGGATTCACCAGCAGCATCCTGCCAGATGGATAACTACTCCGCGTTACCACGTAAGGCACCGACAGAGTGACACAAACCTGCTGCAGTATTTCTCATTCAGCCCGGTAACGCTGGGGATCCCTGAATGGATCATCTGATTAGTGAACCAGATCATCATTTTCCCAACGTTTCACCGCGATTTACTCTAAAAAGAATCATACCACAAGTTTAATTCTGGATTTGAATCCATTAGAAAATATTAGAAAGGAATAGAAGACATGTTTTTTTTTAAAATTTGGCTCATAAAGAAGGTAAAAAATTAGCATTTTTAGTAAATTAGCTCACTAAAATAGCCTAAAAGTGATACTTTTTCTTCATTATATGTTAATATTTTATCTATCTATATATCTATCTATGATAATATATGATGCAGTGTCATATACTTTGCCATTTTGACATGTAACTGTCCTGCCGTCATGGAATCATGGTTTCAAACATTATGTCTCTCTTTCTCTCTGTCTCTGTCTCACACGCACACACACCCCCACGCACACACACACCTGTTAAATCCTCTACCCTAAGGTAGTACCGCTTATTATCCTACTTAGCCCACATTTTAGCCATACCAATCTGTCACACTTGTTACAAGCTTGTAATGGCACACGCTTTTTTGTTGTTGTTGTTGTTCACCATCTGGCTGAATGGTTTATTACCTTATTTTATTTTCTGGACTTAATGCTTTCTGTTTCATTGCATGGTATAATTTGTTGCCCAGTCCTCTCTGACTTACGATTCACGTGAAAGTAGCCTCGGTTTTACTCAAAGAGAATATTTAATTCTAATCTTCAGTGCAACATATTCAAAGCGCTGCTCATAAGATGACTCTTTTAATCTGTTTCCTTCTCAGCAGGGCTATGCAAGCGCCACTAATTGCCTTAGTTTGTATGATTTGCAAACACTTGAATGTGAGATGTGTCTTTTTTTGTGGTCATATAAGCTAAGAGCAGCTGAGGCTGCCTGCAGTCAGTTATTAAGACATGCATGTCTGGATAATGTGTACTATCAGTTTCTGTGTGTATATTATTTCTTTGGCTTTATGGTTTCAGAACATGATGTTCTGCTGAGAAAATTTGACTTTTATGTTCTTGTGATATCTGCCATCTTTACACTTCTATCTCTCTAAAATAGGGTTGTTTTCAAGAATAGGCCAATTTCCTGTATTCTATGAGATATTGTGGAGAAAAGGTAGAAAATCTGGGTTATTCCTAGTCTGTGATATGTATCATTTAGCAGTATTTTATCTTTGTGAGTAAGTTCTGGCCTTTTTTCCATTTCCTGTCTTCAGAAATATATATATTTTATGCTGTAAGACAAAATACCACCCTTGAGGATGAAGTACCAGTTTGCTTTGGCTTTCCTGTTTGTGTCCGTTGAGTAATTACAAAATTACACATATTTGTTATAGATGAACGGATCTGATTTTAATATCTGTAAAATAATTTATATCATGTGTCCTCTGAGCAACGTCATGCTTTATGGTTTATTTTGCATTATATTTAAATTAATTGCACTTTCTGAACCATTTGAAAGCAGGTTTGTTGCGGTTTATTTTTTACATGCTTGACCAATCAACCTGTTGTTTTTGTCAGTTTCAGTTTATTATTTATTTCTAATTGCGCTGACTGAACAAATTAAAGTTGTTTTTTCATGTTTAACCAAGCTTGTGAAGCTGTTGGTAGATTTAAGTGCTGTACTGGTGCAGAGTTATCAAATAAATTTGTAATTTATTACATTTATGCCTTAAAACAAAATATTTTAAGTTAATTCAACACTGCTTTTCTGTATCATCCGATACTAAACCTCAGATATTGGTATCAGTATCGGAAGTGGAAGAAATGGATCGGTGCATTCCTTGTTTCAACAAATTGGCACAAATTGCTGAGAATTAGCACTGTATCAATAAGTGAACTGAAATTATGCAATCATTATAGAGTCTTTGGATGTTTGCAGATAAGGTAGACATTGAAAAGTCAATATTTTGCTCTTTGAATCATTCCTAGATTCCTTTGGAGAGTATAGAGGAAAACTGATGTCAGTACGTTGGTGATTTGACTTTTGGTGGCTGTTCAATTTCCCACCATAACAGACAAACAGATAACAGTGACCTGATGTTTTATTAAATAAATACACAGATCATTTCATCCATTACTGTGGTGTAAAAAAGATGCTGGTCATTTGAAATGCCTGGCTTCATGCACGCCCACATTTCCACCCCTATCAAACCCTGAAAAGTGTTGGTAACGAGTCTACATGCTGTCAGACCTTCCTGCAACATCCTTTAACACACAGCTCATCTCATCATGCCACTTCAAATGCCATTTTGTGCCATCTCATTGCAAATTGAATTAGTTTCATTCACATCTCTGAGCTCCATGTCTATCAAATTGGGCCATTCCCTGTGGGTGCTCAACTTGGTTTCTCTATTTTGTCTCGTCGGTGAGTACTAGGCTTGTAATTTTATTATTTATCATGACGATGATGAAAAAAATAACAAAATTTATTGGTCTTTTTGGTCTGTAAATGTATCACTGCCATGACTCAGAGCCTCAAAAACAAATAAAATTCCCCTTTCATCAAATACACAACTTCACCACTTCAATTACTTTAAGTAATTGAAGTACTGGGGCAGCTATGCTGCTAGGCAGTACATAATAATTGTGTCTGATTGCATTTTGAAACATAAATGGAGCATTTATTGATTGAAGCGTAAACAACTGTATTAGTAATCATCAGCCATTATCCCTGTTTTGAAGGTCTGCATTCTTATATTCACAAGATAGAAATTTTCTAATTGGTTTTTTGGCCCAGTAAAACAATCTCCCTTTAGAGTCCACATTGCATGTGACTCCAGTTTACCTGTCAGTGGTCATAATGGTATTATTTACCAGTGCAACTCTTCTATTGGGTAATATGTAACATTTAAAGGGGGCATATAATGCATTTTCCAAACACATAGTCTCATTTTATAATACAATCATGTCAGTACGTTAATTTCAGTTGTTATGAAAATGTTGTATATACAGTACAGACCAAAAGTTTGGACACACCTTCTCATTGA
Source organism: Xiphophorus hellerii (assembly GCF_003331165.1). NCBI lineage: Eukaryota > Metazoa > Chordata > Actinopteri > Cyprinodontiformes > Poeciliidae > Xiphophorus > Xiphophorus hellerii. The sequence goes on along the minus strand of NC_045680.1, from coordinate 1,459,157 downwards.
ATTCAATGAGAAAGTGTGCCCAAACTTTTGGTCTGTACTGTATGTATATAAAAAATTACCTAATTTCAATTTGACTTTGTGTTATAGTCGTACCTGACATCTTGAAATTGGACGCTGTCTCTTTAAGAACCCCCTACCCTTTACAACACTCCCTATTCAGCACTTTTTTCAAACAAGGCTTCTCCATGATGCCGTTTGCAACCAGTTATAGGAGTGTTGCACTTTCTATGATGAACCCAAGAGACTTACAACTCCACTAGGTTGTTTGCTAATTGCTGCTGCCACTAGTCTGAAGGAGCCGTGTGGACGAGGTGCGACACTCCGATTGATCAGGGAACGGCATTATTACATGATATAAAGCTAAAAAACAGGTGATTTTTCATAATAATTTTAGTTTTTTTTATGTAAAGCACTTGTTGCTGAAATGTGTTATACAAATAAACTTGACTGATTCAATTTCTACTCTATCAGAATAAGTGGAGATAGCGGTTAGATTAAAACAATCACTTTGTTGACCTATGGCACGTGTCAAACCCAAGGCCTGGGGGCCAGATGTGGCCCGCCGTTGCTTTTTATGTGGCCCTCTAGACTCCAAATTACATCAATAAGTACCTCCAGTTTTTCACAAATCTGCAAAATTCACACAAAAGCAACAAATCTCCACATTTTTTCAGATTTCTTGCCAATTTCTTTTCAAAATTGATCCAAAATATTGGGTTTAACTAACTGCTGCCTCAGCCATGATCGATACTGCGAGTAATAAAGTCACATTTATATCATATGCATTAGTGCAAATATCACAAAAAGTCCTTACAAACATTTCTAAATGAAATAATTTGATGATGATTACTAAAACCACAAAAACAACCACAAAATCCAATCAGAGATATTTATTAATATTTTAACGTTTTAGTGAGTTTTATCAATACATTCTGGCTCAACCGGCCCTTTAAGAACAATCAGATTTTTGATTTGACGCCTCTGATCTATGATGTGTAATGCATGCTGTAATGATGCATACTTTAACAACTATTAGCTGAGACTGATGACTCACCACAAACTGCCTGATGATCCTTTTATTATTAATTCTTATTTTTGATGCCTGTTTTTACATATTTCAAGCTTTTAATTCTGATTTATATCATGTGAAGTATAAAGCTTGTATAGAGACTGATACTGTAGCTTTTGTCCTTATAGTGAGGAAAGACCTTTTCACAGCATGATAGGCTTCAGTAAGAATCAACACAAAGAAAAAAAAACTATATAGAATCTTTTAGTTTTCATTTAAAACAGTTTTCCACTCAGGTTGAACTTGCCAGCTATATTTTTACAGCTTATCTTTTTGTGTAGAAATATTTCCAGAGAGCTGCAAGTTAACGTAAAACACAATAGCCTAGGAAGAGTAAGGAAGCACTGGATTACATTCTTCTTTGTGATTGTCGTTGCTGGCAATATAACTGTGCAAATAGGAAATCTGAAAATAAATTTGCTTAATGGAAACGCAGCAATTTAAAATAAAAACTCACGTTTTTCAATATAAAGATTTTCCGCTATATCCAAATTAGTGTGTTTCGCAAAACTGCAATTGAAACACTTTTTTTCACATCACGAGTCACATGATCAACAACCGGATGTTATTACTGGCGGAAAAGACAAAAAAGAAGACGACAGGAAGTGGAAGGAAGACGATGGCGCTGCATATTTATTAATAATCGCGTAAACAAACTTATTATGATTGCGTTTTTTTGACATATTGAAATATCCACTAAGTTTTGCTTGTATTTGTAACAAATGAACAAATTTTAAACTGAATGGTAAGAAGGAACACTTTTGAGGTTTTGGAACTGTTACTTTTGAAAACCTTAGCGTCCGTTGATACCGATACCCAGTATCACTTCCAGTTCTTCTTAAAGTCAATAGTTGTTTTTACTGATGGTACAAAGTCAGCTTTAATGTGAGATGTAAATATTTCCAGCACCACCTTGTTACCAACACTGCCACCAAACTAAACAAAAACTGCCATCAAACTAAAACACAACATAAACTTAAATGACATGGTGCAATAGATACAATAAATACATAAGAAATTATATAAAACAAATAAACATGCCTCACTGGTTGACCCTTCATTAGAGGTAGAAATTAAATCATTAAAACAGATCTGACTTAAATTGCCATTTGCTTTTCCCATGCTTCACCATGGGGTGCATCTTTTTCTGGTGCCCCAGCAGAACCAACATGCTTGATACTAGTTCCTACTTGGAACCTTTCAAAATGCATGTCATCATAACGCTAACATATGCATGTTAGCAGAACTGAAGTTATTATTTTTGGACCTAAAGAGGAACGATCTAGAGTCAATGCACAGCTTCAGTTATTACAACTAAAAACCAGCGATCAGCCCGAAACCTGGGTGTAGTGATGGACTCTGACCTGAACCTCCAGAGCCACATAAAGACAGTTACAAAGTCGGCCTTCTATCACCTGAAGAACATTTCCAGGATTAAAGGACTAATGTCTCAGCCAGATCTAGAGAAACTCATCCATGCGTTCATCTTCAGTCGTATTGATTATTGCAACAGCGTCTTCACAGGTCTGTCCAACAAATCAATCAAACAGCTGCAGTTGATCCAGAATGCTGCTGCTCGCGTTCTCACTAAAACCAGGAAGATAGAGCACATAACACCAGTTTTAAAGTCCCTCCACTGGCTCCCTGTAGCTCAAAGAATAGACTTTAAAATACTGTTGTTAGTTTATAAATCACTGAACGGCTTAGCACCACAATACATTAAAGATCTGCCGTTGTTGTATGAACCTTCCAGACCTCTCAGGTCTTCCGGTTCTGGTTCTGCTCTGCATCCCCAGAACCAGAACCAAACGAGGAGAAGCAGCTTTCAGCATCTATGCACCACAAATTTGGAACAAACTTCCAGAAAACTGTAAAACAGCTGAAACACTGACTTCCTTTAAATCTAGACTAAAAACCCACCTGTTTAGGATTGTATTTGAAATGTAATCAATTACAAATTCATTGATGGAACTTGACTTAATGCTGTGTTTTAATTGTTGATTCTATATTGCATTGTGTTTCTGTGTTTGATATGATGTAAAGCACTTTGAAATGCCTTGCTACTGAAATGTGCTATACAAATAAAATTTGATTGATTGATTGATATGCATAATACAAACTAAAATTATGGCAGGAAAACCCAAACATGTTTTCGTCTCCATTTGATCATAATAATTACAATTGTTTGCATGTGTGCACATAGACAACTGAAAGAAGTGTCCTGTATTTAGCTGTGAACCATTTTACATTTGAGTCGCTGGTGATGGTGAATGCTTAAGGCTGTCCTTGGTACATGCAATTCTGTCTTGATGTTCTTAATGTTTTTAACATAATCCTTTCATTTCTATTTGCTTAAATATTGAACTCCAATAATAATTTGTGTGCCTCCAGTCTCGGGTTTCCTGTACATTCTTTGGATTGTCTACATAATTCTGGCAGCTTCATTTGTCGTGGCCACACACTGAACCCATTTTAGTCTCATCAAGGATGGTGTGCAGTCTTTGACGATTTAAATATAGCATTCCAGAGCTGAGTGAAATAAAATGAATCTTCTGATGTATCAATATGTCGTCTTCAAAGTAAGCCTTTGCATGCAGGTGGGAAAAAAGTTGTGTTTTTTTTTTTTTTTTGGGTTGCTCTGCTAAAGCTTTCACAGGATGCGCTGCCGTTCTTTCTGTTCCCACTGCTGCTGCTGCTGATGCTGCTCGTTGCCTAGTGACTGTATCCATGGTACCGGCTCCTATCGTCATGGTGATAGGCCAAGGGAGAGAGACCCAGTGAGGGAAGGGGGGACAGAGATACCAGTGCATCTGCAATGTGTGTGTGTTTGGGCGTGGGTGTGTGTTTGTGTGTGTGTGTGGGGGCGTGTGTGGGTGTTTGTGTGTGTTTGTGGGGGGGCGTGTGTGTGTGATGTGATGAGGAGGACGGATTGTGATATATATTCGAGGACGATGGCGATGAAAATTATTGCGCCTCAGTCGTGACATATCGGTGTTGTCAGTTTGCCGGTGGCACGCTGAAGGACATGGAAAGTCGAGTTTAATTAATCTCCATGTGGCAACTTTTCCACAGAGGAAGCCGTTTCAGTTAGGTGACATTTCAAGAGTGTAACGAATAAAAAACAGGAGAGACCTGACATAAATAAAAAAATGGATGGATGGATGGATGGATGGAATAGAGTTACAACTTATCTAGATTTGATATGTTAGGGTATTTTGTATGGGGGAAAAAATAAACCTGATTGTGGATTTTTCTTTTCTTTTTATCTTGTAAGCTCAATCGTACTAATCTGATAATACATTACATTTAATTAGAGTTGATTAATCACGATTAATTGATTATCAAAACAATCGTCATCTATGGGTGACTAGTTTTTAGGTTTAGTATCTTCAGGTATTTTATGTGTAAAAAAAAGTAAACTTGATGGGTTTAGAGCTCTTAGTTTGTGGAATATTTATTTCTTATAAACTCCACAGTCAAAATCTGAAAATCCATTAAATTCAATTAGGGCTGAAATTATTAATTGTGATTAATTGATTTTTTTAAAATCATCAACTAATTTAGTAATTGAGTAATGATTAACTGGAGCATACAAACTCAAAAAGGACAATAATGAAAGAATACCGTACTCAGAGGAGTAATTAAGCCAAAATTTTATAATATATCAATAGATTTTACATGTAAAATTGAAAAAATAAACTTTGTTCGTAAATACTTCTACCCAAAACTCCTGAAGTAGCATAGCTTTACCTTCACAAAAAAAGTTTTTAAGCACCTTCTGGTATCCAGTTATCAATCAGTTAATCCTAAAAGTAATCAATATATCAGCCCTACACTGTATTGATGTTAAGTCAATCAGTAACAGCTGAGCTTAGAAGTGTTGTTAAATGTATTTTTATTTATTTTTGGCAGATGCATCCAGTTTCGGCAATAAAATGCTTGTTTTCTCATTTTAAGAAAAAAATTGAAGTATTTATTCATTTGCATCTTTTAATGTATTTCTAATATTGCATAAGAAGGATTAAGAATCTGCCAATTGTTTGATCTGATTAATCGTCAGAATAACTAAAATAACGGTTAGCTGCAGCTGCAAATGTAACAAAATGTGTTCCAACATCCTATGGACTGTTAGGACTTGTTGGATTCTGATTGGATGTTATTCTTGTGTCTGTTTCACCAATATAACCCACATTGGTAAAACTTACCGGGTTTGTAAGTCTTAGTTAAGACTTAGCTGGATTGCAAACAGGTATTAAATAAAAAAGCTCAAATTGTACAACAGGTCTGGGACCCACATGGCTCCACTTTTCACTAAGTTGTCCTGCATCAAACCTGTGTTGGCCATTATTTCGGGGCCGTTTTGTAGCCAGTGGACGGTCCCACCTGGGGCCCATTTTTCACCTTATTTGCGACTCACGTGAGTCAAAGTTTTCTCGGATAAGCCTGGAAACATATGAGCTTTTAAGTGCAGGTAAATAACGCTCTAAATCATAAATGCGTCCCACTTACCGTATTTTCCGGACTATGGAGCGCACCATACTATAAGCCACACCCACAAATTTTTTGAAAAAACCTGGAAATGTACATATATAAGCCGCACTGGGCTATAAGCCGCTGGTATTTCCGCCGCTCTCGGTTTTCCATAAGGACCCAGCAGAGGGCTGCGTCCTAATAAATCTGCTGGATTTATTAAGGACGCAGCCCTCCATCTCCAAAACCAAACCATGGTTTTGTTCACGCCGAGTTTACATGCAGCGGCTCTATGTCCCTCCTGTGCTGCCAGATTGATGGCCTCAACTTAAAAGCTGCATTATATGAGTTAGAAGAAATTTCTCCGTCGTGCCTGCTCCTAGCATGTGCTTGTTCTAAATGAAAATTAGCACTTTCTTCTTTGATTTCCAATTTTGACTTCCAATGATTCCCTTCCTACGAAGCCCTCTGGGGGACATGGGGAAATCTTTTTCTTCCCCATGTCAGTTATACTGTACTGGTCAGTTATGCAGCATAATTGAACACTGTAAGCCTTTCTTACGGTGGGCGCCGTACTTTATGCTTTAATATAAGGTTATGTGAGGTTTTTCCATGAATGTTAGTATCTTTTTGTGAAATATCTGAAGTTTTATATCTTTCTTTAGGATAGAAAGGCGCCACAAACCTACGATATAAACAGAAACCTTCCATAAGTAGGAAAGAAATACATCCTAATTTGGACTATTTCTGAGTTATTAATAAATCATCGCGGGTAATAAATCATCTGACAGTTTTGATTGTGTCTCTGTTGTGTTCGTAGTCTGAATGGTTTAAAGAGCTGCTTTCAGTGCCGCTCCATCTTAGCCTTAACAGACATAAACATGCAGTAAAAAATAAATTGATTTTCAATCTGTGTTTTGCACCAAACAGTTAATAATAATAAACAAGTTTTCACTGAGGCTCTGTAAGAGCCGTATGAATGAAATAAGTAATTATTGATATGACAGGAGCAGCGGCTTTGACACTTAGGTGTGTCGACGTGGGAGTGACGTCACCAGGTATGAATGGAAGGATACTGGCTTTGTGTGTATGAGGAAGCGGTGAGCGGGGCGGTCAGTCCTTGCAAAGTTTGGAGCCTAATCATCAAAATGGAATAAATCGATAATTGTGACAGAACAAAGAAGAAGTTTGGAGTTGATTGATACACGGACAGATGAGATTCCCCGAGTTAACCCAGTGCGGCCCTAACGTGTTAATAATAAAAACTGTTTGGTGCAAAACACTGATTGAAAATCGAGGGAACGCAAAAGAAAATAAATTCCCCATGTCCCCTAGAGGGCTCCATACCTTCCTGCTAAAGCGCCCCCTGGCGGTTGCAGAAAAGCCGCACCGGGCTGCAAGCCGCATGGTTCAAAGCCTGGGGGAAAAGTCGCAGCTTATAGTCCGAAAAATACGGTAACTCTCATGTCAGTGCTGTCCAGGATGCTGCTGTTTGTTCAGTCTGTTTGGAGCAGCATTATTGTGCTGCATGGAGTTAAACAGGTTAGGACAGTTACTACATTGTTCTGATTGTTGGTCGCATTTATTATACGTTTTTTAACGGTTTCCTGCTTCTTTCACAATGTTTTAATGAAGAGCAGTTTGTTAATATTAGCATATTTGCTATGTTTTGATATGATATTTCAGCTCTCAACATATTTCAGTGTGGTTCTTGCTAATCTTGAAGAAACTTTTAAGGGCAATTTTGTTTACAATACATTTTATTGATGGTTTCGGTTGCATGTTTTTCTTTTATTTATTGTTTTTGGTTGTTTTGTTTTATTTTGGATATTTTGAATATCTTCCAGTTTTTATAAAATTAAAATTTATTGGTCTTTGACAGGGCAAATTTGCATTATTGTGCCAAATATACTATTTGAAGATTGTGTTAAAACAGCAATACAGTTGGTCATTACAGTAATTTTTGGGACAATTTATTGAGTTTTTACCAGAGCATATGGAGCAAGAAACAGGACAAAGACAGGCTTAGAGCAAAAACAACCAATAGTCAGTTAATACAATGTTTGTTGTTTTTTAAGTCAGTTTAGTGGATTAAGTGGTCAACATAACCTTTATGAAACATTTATTTGTGTTTCCAGAGATCTTCTGATTTTGGTGAACTTTCTTTTTACCAGTCATACATATTCAAGGACATAATGGGAATTATGAAATTCAGAAAACTGAGACATATGTGAAGTCTTAGGATAATTAATCTGTATAAGAGAAGACTGGGGCTGGTGGAGCCGTTTCATTTTCGCCTAGAGCTCGCATATTTCAGATCTGCAGCACCAAATCCGTATAAATAAATATTTGTAGGGTTTCAAGGAAGCAAAGCGAAGAGTAGTTCAACCCTGAGCGAAGAGGGAGGAGGAACAGACAGAAATATTATCCTCTTCGTCACAGCATGTACTGTACTGTAGGCTGCATGAAGCTGCTCCAAACTGAAGGATATATTTATCACATGCATTTTTTTCATTTATCTGGTTTAATGGGATTTTTTTGTGAAAGTGGAGATGTTTTTATTCCATTTCTTGAGTCTTGGTAATGGTGTGGCCTTAGTAATGTGACTTACATTGTTTTTTTGTTTTGTTTTGATTTTTAATATATGGCTTAAATTAGATGAAACATGTAAAATATATGCCAATATCAGAATAACCTTCCAAACAGAAAATTGTTAGATATGTTTGAAATGATTGTTTATTTAGTCGATGATTCCTTCATGCCAAAACCTTTACAAACAGTTTTCAAGTATTTTGGACAAAAATAATTTGTTAAAATTAGATATTTACACATTAAATGTTTATAATTATAGTCAGTGAATCAAAACCTGAAGCATTATTTTTGTTTCCTTCTTTGAAATGTCTTAAATTGATGTTGTCATTTCACCGCCCTGTCTGTTTATTTTTTAGAGAAACTCCTGTTAGTTTATGAAATAAGGAGTAGTTATTACTTTAGACCAACATTTAGCTTTATACTTTTAATATCGCCACAAGACTTAAAGAAACTCCTGTTAGTTTATAAATTATGGAGTACTTAGCAACCCAGAACAAGAATCAAACATGGAGAACCAACTTTTAGCTACTTAGCAACCCAAATCAACTGGAACATTTTTGTTTTTTTACTTGTTTTTCTTTCTTCTGGTTTTGTTGTTTTGTTTGTATTTACTTCTAATTCATGTAAAGCACTTTGAACTGTCTTGTTGCTGAAAATGCGCTATGTAAATAAAATTGGAACTGCCAAATATTTACCAAATCAGGTCGTTCCAGTTCTCAGGCTTTGCTTTGTGTTACTATGGTCCAGGTTTTCTGTTTTTCTCTTTTCTTTTGGAAACACGCTGACTGGAAAGATTGTGAGGCTCCTGGTAATCTTCGGTTGCAAAAAAAGCCTCTCTCCATCTATTGTGACAGCGACAAAAATACTCAGGTTGACCCGTGAGTGACAACAGGGAGGCCAGCGCAGCTTCATGTCGCTGCGATCAGCCAACTTCAGAGCTTCGGATGAAGCAGCTGTTTGAGAATATTGAAAGTAGAGCAGCAGTGGAAAAGCGCAGATACAAAACATGGCGGTTTAACTTGCTTTGGCTCATTTAAATATTCTGGCTGAAGCTAACTGCAGTTATTATACCACCCAACAGGATTGGAGAAAGGTGTTTCACACAACTCGGTATCCTTGGTATGTCTGTCCATTTCACACTGTGACACATTGTTTCTGCTGACTCTGCAGGGTGCAAGTGTGCACATGTTGCTATTTGCTGCCACCATTTTTGTTGTAGGTTAACTAAAGAGCTCAAACTTACGTAGATTAATATACTGTATGTAATTATTTTATTTCTGTCCATTTTAAATGCAAATTTTAACTTTAAATTCTGTTGTGGTATTGCATATATTCAGACCAGTTTTCATTGCAGCATGGTAGAGAGGTGCTCCTTTATTATTTTTTTTGCAAGATTTTTTCCTTCCACTCAATTTTCAACTTATATTTGTTATTACAGCACTCCAAAATTAGCCAGCTTCTCTAGCAGTGTGTTTCTGGGTATCAGAAGCTGCATTTCTATTACAAATGTGCGCAAAACTTTGTTGATATTCTGCTAATATAAAATGTTATTATTATTATTATTATTTAATGTTTCCATTAAATAAGAAATGCAATTAAAATCACACGTGAATAAGTTTGCTCATCAATAAATCATTGAAAAGCATATTATGCAACCACTTCCTGTCGCCTTCTGTGGCTTTTCTGCAAAATAAGTGTTTCCGTTGCAATTTTAATAAAAACTTTTCAGTAAAACATTTGAATTAGTTTTTTTGAAATGGGCATGTCTGTGTAATTTTATGGTCAATGGAAACGCAGCTAATCTTATTTTAAGCTGCTTGTCTTCTCAATGATGGGGCATAATATAAAAATAACCCAACAGACCGGTTTTAAATATGCATTTCTATCTGATTTTAAAATATTCTCAGACTGAAAATCATGTCTCTGTCTGGAATGACATTTTCTAACTTAAGTAAAGAAATAAAAATTCCTTTTCTTTGTGATTTTCTAATTCGTTATGATGCACCTCTGATTTAAAATTGATCCGCGATGCGTCAAGTAGATCCAAACATTTTGCAACGTGGGCCAGAATCCCAAAGTTGAAAACACTCAGGGGCCATTTTGCTTCTCCAACTTCAAATTCAAAAACACTTCATTTATGGAAAATGTGTTTCCAAAGGGAAATTAAATGTTGTTGTATCTCAATAATTCAGGTTCTTCAAACTTAAAGCACAAAATAATCTTGTCGTGAATTTTTTATCCGTTCTGCAATAAATTAAACAGTAAAGAAGCAAATTTGCAATTTGTCTTAATTAAAGGTGGATGTTTCTTTTTTAGTTTATTTGGTTTAGAAAGTATGTTAGTTTATTCCAAACAACGAAAATGAGAACTTTTTTAAAAATAAAAACAACCCTCGTCCATTAACCAAGTTTAATGTAAGAATTATTGTGCTTTTAAGTAAAATGTCGCAGGATGTTTATGGCCCTACTTATCATGAAATAAAAATAAAAAGAAAGCAGTCACAACTATCAAAACCTAACACTTTCTGTTACAAGAAGAATAACATTTTCCTTGGACATTTTGATGCTAAAAAGTAACAAAAGTACCCATTATTGGGCCAAACTGGTGCCAGTCATTTAACTGCAGTTGAGGGCCACATTAAATAGTTTCAATGGCCAGGAATGGCCCCCAGGCCGCACTTTGGACACAGCTAATGTAGATTAACACATGGCGGCTGGCTTCTTCACAGCGTGGCAGCGCAGGGCAGATTAGTGGCTGCTAGCCCAGCACATTTTAATCAGGAGCTTCTGAATAGGAAAGGGTTTGAAAGGACTGCCGGAGCCTCGTCGCCAACCAGATTCAGCCTGTGTGCGTTTCTTTACTTTTGAATCAACGAGGAAAATTAGGCGTTGTTTTTCCGGAGCGCGCTCCAGAAAGAGATGAAAAACTGGCCATATTCTGTGAAATCCCACAGCATATAAAGCTTTCATTTCATGATCAAGGTTTGGAATTAGAAGGATGTTTTCTTTGGCTACACCAGCAGTCATTTTTTATGCTTTTGCAAACTGCCTCTTAAGGTGGAGGTGGCTGCAAAAGTGAAATAGCTGACCGTCCTCTAAGAGAGTGGGGCGTATAATTTTTCTTTATAGTTGACCCACTGCACAGTGTAAAATGTGTTTTTATGTTGCCTTTTATTATATGGCAACTCTGTGCCCTTCTTGTCAAAGAAGCTAATGGCAAACGATAAGAAGGGAAAGAAAGAAACCAGGAGAAATATGACAAAAAGAAGCAGAAAACCCAAAAACATCAGGTCCTGTTTATACTTAGGTTGTTTATAAGTGAAACCGCAACGTTTTAGTTGCAATAAATGCAGAATGCGCGGCTGCCATTTATCAGACAACAGCAAAATGGCGGGTAGCATTGTGCTGTGTGCGCTACTTAACCTGTTCAGATTAACACAATTTACGATTAGGAAGATACTGTATGTGTTTGTTTATCAGAGACGGGTTGCTGTTTTCTACTTGAAATGAGATCTGTGGATTTTTTCCCCTCATAATTTTTTTCATCATGTTAGTAACAAGTAATATGTGAAAATATAAGGAGTTGGAAGTACAGATATTTCTCTTAAACCGTAGGGAGTAAAAGTAAAAAGTCGTCAAAAAGATGTTGAAGTACAGATACCTGAAAAATCTACATAACTACAGTAACGACTGAATTCTGAATCTGGTTTTATTCTGAACGAGGATAACTTTTATTCTTCTGCTCATAATCTAACGTGGTTTTCTTTATCCTGTTCGCTCCACCCTTTGAACTGGAGCGTTTCCATCACTATGCCACGTAAAAGAAGTGCAGTCATAAAAAATCTTGGCTGGGTGCCTGGGGGAAATCCAACCAGTAAGAAATGCTCAAATTTATGTCTATGTTTATCACAGATTCCTGTAATGCATTGCAGTTATGAAAATTTTAAATTATCTATATGTAATTAACAAGAAATGTGTTACTTTTTATTGTCAGTGGCATGTGTTACTGCGAGAAGAGGTTCTGTTTTTGTAAAGGTTTTTTCTCCAAGGTCAGAGTTCACTAATATTTTGCATCACTTTCATTGTAAAGCAAGCAGACTTTAGGACATTGTGATACATCTTGGATAATATTCCTGGTTTTACAAGCTATGCAAGCTAATAAATTAATGCTATTATTCAACTTTCTCTCTTTTGCACGTGTTTTATCTCCAGACTGGTTTGCTTGTTTAGTTTTGTGCCAGTTTGCAGAACGCTGCCGAAGGAAGGAAGCGGGTCTTTGTGCGTCTTGTGTTTACTGGTCCATATGTTGCCTGTGGGCGAGTCAGTCCCATTGTAATGGGAAAAAAGCTGGAGCATGAGGATTCCCACTACATTAAGACGTGAGACAAAGAGCGACCCTCAAGCCAAAGTGTTTAAAATACTGGAATCCATTTCAGACTCACAGCGTTTATGGAGGTAATTCGAGGCAACAGAGTCTTTTAATAATAGTCATTTGACCAGCTGTAGCAAAAATAACCTCAACATCACACACACACACACACACACACACACACCCAATGAACTAGCAGCGAAGAGATGTAATAAAAATTGGAACGGCTGCAATTAAATGCTTGAGTTGTTCTTTTTTCCATTTGGCTTAAGTGTTCCACATTTTGTAGCGCAGAGAAACTTTTGGAGAGCAGGGAGACAAAAAGGCAGAGAGAAAGACGGGTGAGTGGGAGTAATCCTGACAGCATCTGCCTGGTGTCCTTCTCTGTCTGTCTCAGCTCAGCTGTCACAGCTATCAGACAGGAAGAGTGTGAGAGATAGATTGTCTTTGTCTCAGTTTCCGCGCTCTTTGGTGTCTTATCACTTCTGCACAACAGCTCTTTCTCTCTAGTCACCTGTTTGTGTTTACATGTTTAGTGCTCAGAGGAGAACCCTGGATTTATGGCATTATTATCTATTGCTGGGGCAAAATACTAAAACTGTGTCTCAAAACCAGAGTGGGGGGTCTGTCTGCATGTCCCACTTACAATTTGTTTACTTCGTTTTGGAATATAAATTGTATTAGGATTGTTTAAGAGAACATAAATGGTATTCCTACTGGCCAGAATTTGTTTTGAAATTATTCTGCAGATATACAAATACACAGTTAGTTTTTCAATTTTGAGGATTTGTTACGTTTTCAGCCGATGCGGTTCGCTTTCTCACTGCACTGTGTAAAACTAACCAAACCTTTTGAGAAATCTGTTCCCCTCCTGGCCTGTGGGGGCGCTGCACCAAGAACCACTGAAGGAAAAGACATGAAGAAGACACTTCCTTCTTCACTAAATATAAGCAAAAATGGAGCAGCGTTGCATTTTGCCTTTACCCAGAATGCCCTGCACTACAATCTGCTAACATTGACAAAATTTCACAATTTTGGCGTTTCCATTAAACAAGAAACAAAATTAATCACACATAAATAAGTTTGATTCTCCAACTACTTCCTGTCATTTTCTCCTTTATGGGTCAATTTTGATATGGCCACAAAAAAAACACCTCATCATAGCACAAAAACTTTTTATCAAAAAACTAGTTTTTAGAAATGTATGTTTCCATTAAGCCAATTTATTTTTGAAATGTTAAATTGCACAATTATATTGTCAATGAAAATGCATTTAGTGATGATTGTAGCGGCAAAGAAATATGAAGTAACCAGCTAAATGATTGATTCTAGATCTTTCTATTGAGTTTATTGGTTGAATCTAACACTATTTCTTTTCTTTATTTTGTGGAGATTGTTTATCTGCAAGTCCAACTTTAAAGCATTAAAAACTTTAGTAATTACAATCTACAGATCCTCCCTGACTTTCATTACTTAATCTTTGTAATATTAACTTCTTTATTATGTAATTTCAGTTTAATAAACTCAGATTAGTTTGGATATATCAGTATATAAATATATTGTTTTACATGTAGATCTCAATCTAACCTGAATTTATTATATCCAACCACTATTGTGTTAATTCATACTTTCATAATTGCTGAATTGCTCCTCAGTGGATCAGTGCCAACATTGTTGGCAGAAAGGTTGTATTGCTCTGTTTCAATGTCTATTTTTATGGAACAGTAAGACATAAAAATTATTCATAATGACACATTAAATTTAATGATAACCACTCGCTGCTCCTCAGCTTTAATTAAGAGCAGAAAATCAGGAAAGGTCCAGTTGAGCTCAGCGATAACCACGAACGTTTGACTGACTTGGTGCTAAAATAAAGAAAAATGTGATGTTAAATGAATCTGAGACACAAACAAACATTGCTGCTGCATTTTTTCTTTGTGAGCTGAACTCCCATTCATCCATGTGAGGCAATATTGTTTCAAATTGTGTGTGAAAATATAAAACGTACAGCATGTATATGTAAAAGTTAGTCAATGGCATCACTGCTGATGTGAGGTTGTTGGATTAACAGACTTAAAAGTATTCATTATTTTTATTTATGAATGCACTCTTAGTTTATTTACATTTATTTTCTGTAATTACATCATGTTGTTAAAGGTTTGACAAACACATCCAATAATGTCAACATGGAGATATATTAGACAAAAAAAGAAAAGTTTTAACTATGAACTATTTGATTTAGAAATCCCAGTTTTATGGTCTCTTCCCAATGCTCTTAATTCGCTTATCTTTTATTTTAAATAAATTTCAGGTCTTCAATGTTTCCATTCTTAAACATTGCAAGCAAATTTACAGGTTAGCTTTTACTTGGTCAATGTAATTACAAATTTTAAGTTTTGATATCGGCTGTTGGTAGCTGTTGCAAACATGCACGAAACTTTGTTAATATTCCGCTAATGTAGAAAATACACAACATTGCAATTGCGGTACATCAAATTTCTTTAGTGCCTTGTCCTTAGCTTGTTGGTCGCTGCACTCCCATTAACAGGACTGGCCCTGAGGTGAAACCAGACTTAGGAAGCCGGCCATCTGCCTGGACCAGCTGGGGAGTGGCAGGGCAAGACACAAACACAAACAAGGACAAGAAAAAAATATTCAGTGAGGATACCTGCTAATAGTAGGAACACATACTATTTGGCCTTGGGGCCCTTTCTGGCCCTTGAAACAATTTTATCCAAGACTCTGACTTTTGATAATTGTTCATTTTTACTCTTTATTTTGTTTAAGAAAAAACAAATAACAAACACTGAACTGTTAAACCTTTAAAATCTGGGTTTTTAATTTTAGTCCTCCTTCCTCCTGGCTGAGCTATTTAAAAAATGGGGGCTCGTCCGGGATTGGTGGCGATTCCAATTGATGAGCCAATCAGCTCTGGCTTCAGTCAGTGTTAGGCACAAAGTTTCTTCATGTAGTTGTGACTATTATTTTCATTTTAACTTCATAGTAAATAAGGCTAAAGACATCCAGCGACATTTTACTAAACAATAAACAATACATATTTATATTAGTTAATAGATGAGGGTAATTGTTAAAAAGTTATTCAGTTCAGCTGCCAATTCAGATAGTACTATTTAATCCTATTTCTTATTCAAAAATAGAATAAAACAGCTTTTTATTCTGGTTTTGGAATAGAATAAAATACTTTGTAAACCAAATAAACAAAATAAATATCTTAAGTTAGGAAACTGTCCACTTTTAATTAAGACAAAAAATGGCCACTTTTCTTCTTTATTGCTTAAGTTATTGCAGAGCAGATTTAAAAAATCACAACAAATTATTTTTGCTCTTTAAGTTGGAGAAGCAATATGGCCGCTGAGTACTTTCTGGGATTCTGAGAATTTTTTCTATTTTTTTTTTCTTCCTGACTTTTTCTTCATGTCTTCTATTTCTCATCATTTAGTATGCAGTAAATCACAAATTTGCTGCATTTTTTTATTTAGAGGCATTAATAACTAATATTAATGCAGACCTGAGTGATTTGCATATACTATAAATTCCCGTACATTATGACCGTCAAATAACCGATTCCTTTTAATATTTTCTACAGCTCTGTTTACTAACAAAGGACAACTACCCAAACTTTACTCTCACACAAGTTAATTATCTTGTTGACACTGAAGCGGCTTCAACAGTCGACATTGTTGGAGCTGTGAAAGAGAAGGTAATCAGTTAGGGGTTCACTGGGTCCTTAATTTAATTTGGACAAACTGTGTACTTTGAGGCAAACTTCAAGAAAGATACAAAGAGAACTGTGCTCCACTAATTTAGAGGAATCTTTGCCTAATTAGGAAATTCAGAAACGTTTATGTTATTTAAGAGACAAACTTTATAGAGAAATATCTGCACTAACTTCATTGCATTTCATTTGGGATGTTGTGTGGTAAACTAACACAAAGTAGCACATAGATGTGAAGTGGAAGGAAAATGACGAATGGTTTTTCAAGTTTTTCTGTTTTGTTTTATATAAATAATAGTGTCAAAAGTGAAGCATGTTTTAACCTCCTTTTAAACTGGTCAACATAAATAAAATACAGGAAAGCAGGTCAGTTTATGAGGTACAATGGAACGATAAAGATGTAAACGAATTGCTATGTTTACACCAGGAGCGTAAAATTCAAATTCAAAAAGAAGACGCGGGCCAAAAAACAAAACAATGTGAAATCAAGCAAATAAAGCAGTCTGATTTTTATTGTAGATCCAAAACTTGAAAGGGATTTTTCTGACGGTGTGTTTGGGCCTTTGAAGTTAGAAATAAAGGAGTAAATTTCTCAGAAATTTTGTGATTAATCTCAGAAATCTTCTAGAGAGCTTGAACATTTTCTGGAAAAGTTTTCAAAAGAAAAATCCTTTGATTTTTGTAGAAAGTTTATGAGATTACTCTCAAAATTTCTGATTTTTTTTTATATTTAATATTGTTTTTTCTCTTTTTCCCCCTGCAATGACCTTAATTGTGCAGATTTTGCATGGTTGCTGTACTAAAAGAAAAACATCTAGTTTTCAGTTTCTTTTGAGTTTAATTGATTAAATTATTGTTTCAGTCATTTGGTTTAACATCCTCTCAAAACGCTTGCTGTATTTAGCCAAGTTAAGAAAGAATAAAAGCTGATTTGGGTGCAACAAAGTTGGCTTTTCAGCTTTGGAACCCCTGATTTTATCTACGTGAAGATTCAGTTTAATATCACAAAAAAAGATTATATATTAAAAAAGTGTTTGAATATATCCACACAAATGAACCTCTTGGTGTCTTGTTTAGTTTCTAACAGGAAGTCTTGGTTTTTTTGAAGCAATCTGATTGGCTGACAGGTTTTAGCTTTGCGCTACACTGCCCCCTATGGGCTTGGCATGTTTAAAACAATGCTCAGAGGCGTATTTTTGTGGGTTCATGTTATTTTTTTTTACCCAATGTGGAGGAGATATTCATTTTTACAAAACTCTGGCTATGAATGTCTCTAAGGCCTTAGAGAAACACACAATACTCAATCCCAAGGGCAATTAGAGAGACTAATTAACCCAACTTGCATGTTTTTGGATTGTGGGAGGAAGCCAGATTACTCCTGAGAGATCCTAGCATGCAGAGAAAGAACATGCCTACGCCATGCAGAAAACCTCCTCATAACTGCGACATTATGCAGACCTCAGTTCAACTCAGTTCACTTTATTTGTCCCCATGCAGCAATTTTAAAATGGCACGAAAGGCAGAGATTATTAAACGTAATTTGAAAAACAGCAGTCACTGCTCAGACTAAAACATTGTTTTATTATTGGATTATATGGTGTTCATGGTACTAATGGACAATATGGACTTAAAATTTTATCAGTTAAAAGTGACAATAAGGACTATTTACTACTAACTGTTACTGCGACTATAATTATAGCCACACAAACTCAACCATTCCCATTTATAATGTGTTTTTTGGACATTAGTCACATATTTATATCACTGAGCTGCACCCAAAAGCAACATATAATCATATTTTCAAATTTATTCATTTTTATTTATGGTTTCATTAAGTAAAAAGTCTAGAAAAATTTTAAAAGAAAATACAGTTTCAGAGGGTTCTAAGCATCATTAATTGGTTTTAATTGTAGCGATAAATCACAATCTTACCACAATAATAAATTCATCATGATAAATAATAAACAATATGATAAATTATTTCCTAAATCTGTGAATCCTGATTCACAGATTGTTTTTGTCTTGGATATTTGAAGATTTTGATCCAAAGTAGTTGTTGCTTTGACTTAAATTCTGAACATTTATATGAATTTCTCTGTTTCAGTTACTCAGTGACGGAGTTAGAGTTTAAAAGATGAGAAGCTAACAGCCCTGGTTGCAAAGTTTGTATTTTTATGTTGCTGTCAAACAGGCTTGACAGAAACAAATTGGCTTCCTCAAACCCAGAGAGCAGAACGTCGGATGGCGATTTCTGAAATATATTGAGTTGATTTCATCACCAAACTGTAAAAGTAAAATGTGAAATTGTGATGAAAAATTCTCATTAACACAAAATAGATCAGATAATTTAACTTAAGATTAGTTCAGTGTCGTTGCACAAATACACGACAGTGAACAGAAAAAATACTGAAAAACTATAAATATATACACATATATGCATATAAACACATAAAAGTGTTACTTGTGCAAGTAAAAGAAATCTAGAATAAGTATTATACAAATAGTAATGTATTGATAAATATATATGAGGCCACAAAAACACAATACTTAGCATTTTCAGACTGTCCGAGTGGGTGGATAACATTAATATAACGTAATAAGACATAATATGCAGCAATTTTAATTTCATAGCAGCTAATAAGATTCCAGAAATGGTGTGGAAATGTAAAAATATCTAAATTTTGAACAGTTTGATTCAGTTTTAAATCACATTTAAGAGTAAAAATAACCAGAAAATCTAATTTTGCTTCATTTATCTTCATCTGTTATTGAAGCATGAAATATGTTTTGCTGCTATTGCACAATAAAGTAGCAAAGATAAGCAATGAAAGCAGCTGAACTGTGATTTAGCAGTGCAGGTATGTGGGAGTGAAGTCTCTCACTCCTCCTGGCCATCCAGCCTGACTTTGCCTCGTTAAAGCAACATCTCAGTGACTTCGGCACGACTTTAAAACATTTTCCGCAGCCGCCCCGTGTCGTGACTCGTTGGTTTCCCACCAGCGGATCCTCACAGATCGCACACCCCTCCTGTCTCTGTCCACACAGGGAACCTGCTCGGCTTTACGCTGATCTGCAAAGAGATTCGTCTGCTCTGTGTTGTTCCAAACACTTCGCTAAAGCCACCTGCTTCACTGCAAAAGCACAAAGTATTACCAAGTAATTTTGGTCTAGTTTCTAGTCCAAATATCTTAGTACACTTGAAGTTTACAAGTAATGTTTAAGCATAATTTAGAAGCCTTTTTAAAGTCAATAATTCCTTAATATTAATGAAAAAATACTAGCGCCATTGGGAAATTTTTCCACTTATAACAAGTTGTTACAAGTTAGTTTTTGAAGTGTAATAAGATATTTCCACTAGAAATTAGACCAAAAATACTTGGTAAAATTGTATGTTTTTGCTGTTAAAATTTTAAAGATCAGAGAAGAAAAAACCGAAATGAGAATGAGAATATCTTTTCAAGTGTTTTTTGTGCTCTTTCATAAAAACTTTAAAGGTTAAAAAGCAATATGGTGGATGATATGTTGATATTGTCAGGTGGAGAAACATCAGCCCAACATTAATGTTCTAATTAACCAACATATTTTAACAAATGTTTTTCTGTACCTATTCTACATTCTACATGTCTCAGATTCATGTTCTGCAACCATTTAAAATGTTTTTCACACACCTTCACAGCGTTTCGCTTAGGGCTGTCCAAACATTTTGTTTAAAAAAAAAAATCCCAACCTAAAATTAAGCAAATGCCTGATTTATACTGTAGATTGTAGTGTATTAGAGTCTTTGTTGGTAGAAAAAGAGGAGTAAATTTCCTCCAAAATCGCTTGAACTTTCCCTGAAAATTTTTCAAAAGAAATTTTTTGACATTCGAAATTCAGAAATTTCTATGTTATTTTCTTTCTTTTAAATCTCCTTGCTTTTTGTAGAAAATTTCTGAGATTAGTCTCAAAATTTCTGAGATTTTTTGGTAGATATTTACTAGTTTTTTTCCCCCTACAATGGTCTTAATATGTCGTAGCAGATTTTGCATGTTTGATGTATTAAAAGAAAGACGTCTAGTTTTCAGTTCATTTTGGGTTTGATTGATTAATTTTAGAAATAAGACACTATTTGGGTCACTTTCTTTCAAAATCTTGCTGCATGTAACCAAGTTGAAGAAAGAATAAAAGCTGATTTGAATGCAGAAAAGTTTTCAGTAAAAGTCTTCTGGTTTTACCTTTTGTCAAAGTTTGATTATAAAAACCAAATACTTTGTGTTGTACTTTTACCCTGGTTACAAATTAAAAGTCTCCATCTGCATCTATGGGAAAAATTTGTATTATTTTTGAATTTCATTTGGGGGCCGCAAATGGCCCCCGGGCCTCCCTTTGGACACCCCTGATTTAGCTAGCTTTCATAACAAATGACTTACATTCATAAGCTGTGTGCTGGTAAAGCAAAGCTGCCATTTTTATTTATTTTTACTCTTTAGAACCAGTGTTGTAAGAGCAAAAGTACAAAATTATTCACGCATTGGCAGAGAATTGTTTGTTCCGGTACGCAGGATCTGTTGTGCAAACTCATTAGGTCTCAACACCTGACTCCCTTTTCCTCACACATTTCACACCTGCTTCCAGTTACACTGCATCTACATAAAACGCAGCTTTTCAAAACATTAAACATTACATTTTGCTTCCCCTCCCGGTCCGTTCTGCTCACCTGTGGGGCCGTTTTGGCACTAGTTGCTAAAAGATAAGCCCAGAGCCCGTTCTCCTTAATTAGGGTTTTATGGTAATTTGGGGGCAATTGAGTCTCTGGTTACTATGGCAACTGTTCAACGTGCAATTTTCATGGCCTGTTAAAGAAAGCTTTCGGGATTTAACATACTAAAGGCTGTTTATGTAAATGAAAGCTGAGTCTGAGTGAAGGGGGGAAAACTTTCAAATATGGTCCAATGTTGAGAGAGAATGTTCTTAAAGGGCCGGCTGCGCCAGAAGGTATTGATGCAACAAAACCGTTAAAATATAAATCAGTTCTTAAAATTAAGTAATATTCAGTCCCTCCAGGATTTCGTGATTCTTTTTGTGATTTTTTGCAATAAATATCAAAATGTTTGTGGTGCTAATTTAGAAATATTTGCGCTTTTTATGAGTCGCCGTATCATTATGGATTATAACTTGACACCAAGTGAGGCAGAAGCAGCTGTTGGGAGAAGTGAGAAACACTGCCACCTGCAGGTGGGAGGAAACAGTCCCTTAGGTCCGATATTTTTCAAAAGTTTTGCCAAAATCTGCAATAAACTCCAAATTATTAGCGCAAAAAAGTGTATGTATTTGTTAATTTTTGTGTGAATTTCCACAAGAAACAGGAGGGACAGGTTGATGTAATTTGGTAGTAAACAGATAAAAATTGCGTTGATCTGATTAATAGAATAATATTTAAGCACGCTGTTATCTTGACGGCTCTATTTGTGTCAAACTCAAGGCCCGGGGGCCAAATATATCCCGCCATAGATCTTTATGTGGCCCTCTAGACTCTAAAGTGACACATAAATAGATCCGTCAAAATAACAACGTGCTTAAATATTATGTAATCAGTCTAATCAAAGCAGTTCTTATCTGTTTACTACCAAATTACATTGTTTAAATTCACATAAAATCTACAAATCCCTGCACTTTTTTGCGCTAATACATAATTGTGAGTTTATTGAAAGTTTTTGGATCTAAGTGATTGTTTACTCCCACCTGCAGGTGGCAGTATTTCTTACTTCTACGACACAGCTGCTTCAGATTTACTTGAAGCAGCTGGATTATTTATTTATAATCCATAATAATACGGCGAGTCATAAAAAGTGCAAATATTTATAAGTTAGTATCACAAAAACTTCCATTTTTATTGCAACAAATCACAAAAACAATCACTAAATCCTGGAGGGACTGAATATAATTTCATTTTAAAGATGTATTTATATGTTAACAGTTTTGTTTTATCAATACATTCTTGCACAGCCGGCCTTTTAAGAACTTTCATGATTTTGATTTGGCCCAAAATGAAAAATGAGTTTGACACCCCTGCTTTAGCCACATAAAAAGCTACGGCCGGCCGGATTTGGCACACGTGTGTTAAGGTGACCTTCAGAAACAAATATCTCTCGGCAAGATTTTATCTGTTTTTATTGAGAAAGAGAGAGAGAGAGAGAGAGAAAGGAGGCAAAACAGGAGTATAGGGGCATGACAGAAGCAGCAGCAGGTGATAGATGGAGTGAATGCATGAATAGAGATGCAGACAGTCATGCACGGCTATCAGCTGGCAGGAGGAAAGAGGGATTGGCTCCTGGCCAGAGAGAGAGAGAGAGAGGAGAGGGATGACAGAAAGATGGAGAGGTTGTTCCAGATAGCAGCAGGTCTCACAGTGTGCACTGAGAGAGAGTTTCAGGTGAAGGTGAACCTGAAACACCATCCTGGTTTCACCATCCTGAAGGTTTGGCAGCATCATTTAAAGCAGGGGTGTCCAAAGTGCGGCCCGGGGGCCACTTGTGGCCCTTGGACTGATTTTGTGCGACCTCCAACTGCAATTCAAAAAGGATCTAAATTTGTAGATGCAGATAGAGACTTAATTTGGAATCAGGGTAAAAATTGTTACCAACATTGTTTTCTTATTAAAGAAAATGTAAAGTACAACACAAAGTATTTGTACAAAAGTTTTAACGACACGTAAAACTAAGAGACTTTTACTGAAACGCTGTAACCAAGTCAGCTTTTATTCCCTCTTAAACGTGGCTAAATATAGCAAACGTTTTGAAAGAAAGTGACCCAAATCTTGTTCTTATTACTGAAAAAATCATTTAATCAATCAAACTCCCAAAAAACTGAAAACAATGTTTTTATGTTAATACAGAAAACATGCAAAATCTGCTACAGCAAAAAAAGTAGTAAATATCTGTCAAGAAACTCAGAAATTTTTAGAGTAATCTCAGAAATTTTCTACAAAAAACTAGGAAATTTCTGAATTTCAAATGTCAAAAATTTTCTTTCTCAGTAAAAGTTCAAGCTCAAGCACATTTCTGAGACCAATCACAAAAGTTCTCAGATTTTGGTGGAAATTTATTCCTTTGCTGCAGAGTGGCATCAACATTAGCAATGTTTACACAGATGCATCAAACTGAAACTTATCAGTGAAAAATCACCAACAAATATTTCTCACTTTGCTTTGATTTTTCTAAATCAGATGGACATTAGAGACATTTGTTCATTTTGCGTTGAATTCAGAATCAATCAATCAATCGAGTTTCTTTGTATTGCACATTTCAGCAACAAGGCAGTGCAAAGTGCTTTTACATCATAAAAACACAAAAATACAAAATTGTCATCAATGGAAACATTAGATTTTGCCAAGTGCCATCACTACATACAAAAATAAATCTAAAAATTAATCATTTAAAGCACCATTTTGCTTTTAAGATGAATGTTTGTTAAGTTTGGACAAATAAGTTGTATCCATTATCATCCTTTGAAAGAAAACTAATCAATATTCTTGACCTCTAATATGCTGAAATACCAATAATATGTTTTTGTTGAATGATAACTGCAGTAAATTTGCACAATTACGAGTTTTTGATTCTTAGTTTGACATTTTTAGGAAATCAAGCAGAACATTTGCTTGTGTCGTGTGAGTTATGATGCATCTGACTCTACATGGTGTTGCTGTTTCGTCGTCACAGATGAGTCGTTCCTTTACAGCATGTGTGTCAAACTCAAGGCGCGGGGGCCAAATCCGGCCCGCCATATTTCTTTATGTGGCCCTCTGGATTCTGAAGTGACACATAAATAGGACCGTCAAAATAACAGTGTGCTTAAATATTATTTTATTAATCTAATCAAAGCAGGTTTTATCGATTTACTACCAAATTACATCATGGAAGTTCACACAAATCGCTGCACTTTTTCACACATAATTGTGAGTTTATTGCAGATTTTTGGATCTAAGTGATTGTTTACAGTATTTCCTTCTGCTACTAAACAGCTGCTTCAGCCTCATTTGATGTCAAGTTATAATCCATAATGATACTGCGAGTCATAAAAAGCGCAAATATTTCTAAATTAGTACCACAAGCACTTTGATTTTTATTGCAAAAAATCACAAAAAGAATCGTTAAATCCTGGAGGGACCCAAAGATTTTCAGTATGATTTAGAGAATTGATTTATATTTTAACAGTTTTATCAATACATTCAGGGACAATCGGCCCCTTTAAGAACATTCATGCTCTTGATTTGGCCCAAAATGAAAATGAGTTTGACACCACTGGTTTAGAGTCTAGAGGGCCACATAAAAAGCTGTGGTGGGCCGGATTTGGCCCCTGGGCCTTGAGTTTGACACCGTCGCCTTGCAGGCTTGAGGCGGCGTTCCAGCGCTGAACTGTTTAACCTCGTCATGCATGAACTGAAGAGTTAGCTCTCCGTTTAGAGGATCCCTGCTTCAGGCTGCATCTGGAAATGTTGGGACAAAAACACAATTTTCCTTTTTCCTCTTGTAATAAAAAATACAGCTAAAGCACATTTTTTTAGGATCTCTTAGGAGCCGAGAAAGCTCTGCTTCAGGTTTTCAAGTCCTTTTTTAATATTTGGCAAGTTTTGATATTATTTTCCAATTATGAGACAATCTTTAGAACAGAGATTGTTCAAGAAATGCAGCTCAGCTTCAACCACAAACACACACATCTGACACAGGAAGGAGCGTTTGATCAGCAGGATATGAGGTGGCCTTCTCGCCAAATTTATTGTTCTTTAAAGAATAAAACAATAAAACAAACACGCTTTCCTCTGTCAGCTTCCAGCGTTTAGAAATAAGTTTTAATGTAGTTTATTGTTTGCAGTGATCAGTTTTCCTTTGCATAAAATGTGGATTTGCTTCCAATTTCTTATTTGACACCCCTGCTATTGTTTTATTTATTTATTTCGAACAGACAAAAAGTAAAATTTACAATTAAACAGATTATTGACATGCATTATCAGTTTGAAAAGGAGCAGATAGAAGACACAAGATTTTCTCATATAGTGAACATCTGGAGATCGTTAACCTGATGTGTAGGAGAAAATTATGATTGTACAAGAACATATTTAAAGCTTTAAATTTTAGCTTCTAAGGCTACAATTCCAGTTTTGATTGAAAAATGAGGCAATCAGACATGTGTGAAAAATGTCCAACCCCAAAATGATCTGCATGTGCAGATTCTGTTTCTGTGTACAGAAATGATAACGTTTGCCGCCATTTATGGATTTATTTTAAAGTTATTCAGAAATAGGAGCTGATAAAATCGTCACAAGATCACAAGGCAATTAAAAGAAATCAAGGCAAATAGCTGTGGCCTTTCTGTGGAGCGTTGACGGCAGAAGTCTGTTTGGATGTGGGGTTGGAGCCAAGAGTCGTTTCACTGGCACAGACTTCTTTCTCAATTATAATTTTCAGTCATTGTTTACATCCGGATTTACCTCGTCTGGCTTCTTCTGGTGCCGAATTATGATGCTTATCTCATGGAAAACATGAATACGTGCAAAGAAGAAATAAAATTTGGGTCATTTGGGTTCTCTGTGAATGTAGATTAGCAGTGATCCAACTGGTTGATGTTTTTGAGTTGCTTTGACTTTTAACCTTTATTGTTTTAAAGAAAATTCAGTTTTCTTACAAATAGCGTTTCACATGTCCATTCTTCCTCTGACTTAATTTAAACCGCTGGACTGTCTTCAAAAATATTACAGATTCAACCATCGTTAATCAGTCATGTGGAAAAGTGTTACAGTCAGTGTGATGTCATCAGTAATCTGTAAAATGATTGGATCCTCATTTCCTGGTTTGAATGTCTGACAGTATTTAGTCATGATGTATCAGTTTATATTTATTATTTATAAGTTTGATCATTAACATGTTAATAAGTAAAAGTGTCTGAATACCTGATAAAAACAGCATGGTTAGCATTTATTTATTTATGAGGAGAGTGAATTTACACCATTTCTGAGGTTGAAAGAAGTTGCACCAAACAAAGTAGGATTTAACAATTTTTTAAATAAATAAAGTCAAAAATGTACTTTAAAAAAAAAGATTATCAGCATCAATAACTGATTAGTACGGAGCCCCTAAGGGGACATGGAGAGAAAAAAAAAGGAAAGAAATCCCGACTTATTATCTCGAGATCCCGACTTATTATCTCGAGATCCCGACTTATTATCTCGAGATCCCGACTTATTATCTCGAGATCCCGACATCAGTACATAACGACCTAATCACAGTGATGGAGGACACCCACCCATGTGGGTGTCCTCCATCACTGTGGGGGTAGATATATAGATTTTTATTTCGAGCTTGGGCTTGAGTATAAACACATTAAATCAGCGCTTGACAGCAGACATGGATTTAGTATTAGTGAGAGACATCTGAAGAGAGTTTTCAGAGCGCGGGGACTCATTCGGCGCAAGTCCTTTTCCGACTTGGCAGTTTTGGTAGAATTCATTAATAACCAGCTACAGTCCTCTGGACAGCTTCACGGTTACCGATGGATGTACGCTAAATTGCATGTGCATGATATCCTCCTCTGGGACATCTCTGGACCGCAGAAAATGATATAAGTCGTCCTCCATAATCAATGTAGACACACTCCCCCACGTTTACCGCATAAAAACATGCCTTTCCCCCCCAAAAAAGTAACTCGCGATTTTTCAGAAATGTCGGGATCTCGAGATAATAAGTCGGGATAATAAGTCAGGATCTCGAGATAATAAGTCGGGATCTCGAGATAATAAGTCGGGATCTCGAGATAATAAGTCGGGATCTCGAGATAATAAGTCGGGATCTCGGGATCTCGAGATAATAAGTCGGGATCTCGAGATAATAAGTCGGGATCTCGAGATAATAAGTCGGGATTTCTTTCCTTTTTTTTTCTCTCCATGTCCCCTTAGGGGCTCCGTAGATTAGCACAGCTTATTGTCTAAACTATGATGAGCTTTGCGAGCAATCGGCCTGATTTCAGTGTTACGACTAAACATCAGCCTTATTCAGATGGCTCTATGATACATACATTTATAGCTGTAATTTTACCTTTTATATATTTTGTGTAAAAGTGGTCAAAACCTGCCCCTAACAAAAAACTGTGTAAATAAATCAAATGTGCAAGAAAGCATAAACCAAAACTGAAACACAGCTTCATTTGATTTTGTTTAATTTATGTTCCAAATGTGATATTATGGTGTCATTAATGAAAGGAAAATAATCTGTTTTATGTCATTTATGGAGAAAAGCAGCAAATATGACAGGTTGTGTTATAACAGAGGATGCAGAAGTGACAGGATGTCGCTTAGGGAGATGAAGAACGAAGCATAATCTGTAAAAAAAAAAACAAACAGATAATATCTTCTCAATAACAATAAAACGGTATAGTACAATTTAAAAATTCCTGAAAATATGTATTGTTTACACAAATAAATAAAAACAGCAAGCGTACGGCATGCAGCTACATTGAAAATGCCATCTGGATCGATGGACTCTGCTCAGTATCTGACCAAGACGGAAGACAATTAGGGACATTTGAAAAAAAAATATTCAAAACTATGACTTGATCTTCTGAGATCAAAACTCAGAATTTTGAGATTAAAACCAGGATTCTAAGAGAAAAATGCATCATTTTTAGATCATCAGAATTTTGAGGGAAAAAAGTGAATTCTTTTCAGTCTAAGGTTTATCTCAGAATTACCTTAAACTGAAAATAAAGTCTGAATTCTGAAAAAAAAAGTCGAGAATTCTTTTTAATTTTTTTAATTTGGCTCTAATCTTCTTCCGTAGATCCAAGACTCGTGTCAGTATTGAATCCAAAATAGATTCTCGGTTAGATCAGTCCCAGCTCTAAGAGTTTACTACCACTTTGCTTAAAAGCTTGTTTAGAAACTTTGCATCCAGTCAATGTTTGCGATAATTATGTTAAAACAAGAATATAAAAACTGTTCTGCCTACAAGCTAAATGTTTTGTGTTGATTTCTGTGCAGCAGAGAATGTAACGTGATATCAGGAATGTATGATAACGCAGTTGTTAGCATAAGAAGGTTTTGGGTTTGAATCCCGGAACTGGGTTTTCCTACATGTCCAAAAACATTTCTGTTAAGTTAATTCGTCTCCAAATTATCATTTTCTACTTTCTGTCACAGTTACTGAAATAAAAAAGTGACTTTCTATGGTCTGTGAAACAAAACAAGTTTGTCTTTCCGGACACTCGACTCATGGAAATTAAAATATCATCTTATTTTAGATACATTTGCAGCAGAGAAACAAGAACGCACTCTTCCTGATTCAAGATGGTAGAAGTGTAAGATGGAAAATGAAGGAAAGAAAAAATAATGCGTTAAACACAGACAGACGCAGAAGGAGCTGTGCGAGAGCAAGAGGAGCCTGAGAGGGATAATAGACGAGAAAGAACGAGAGGAAGAGGAGATGTGCAGAAAGAACTGGGCCACTGAGCACAACCCAGGATAAACAGAACGAGAAAAAAAGACGAGTGGCCTGGAAATGGGGAGGAGAAAGAGAGACACAGATGAAGATTTCTCTCTGTCGCTCAGAAATAGTTGGAGTGAAAAACTTGATCTGGAAATGTTTGAAACCTGCTAAACATTTGTTTGAATTTCTGAAAACATTTAGGAAAAGATGTAAAACTATCAAATGTCAAACGCGGAAAAACACGGAAGCGTGAATGTTTAAATTATTACTGCATCTGGTTGATATGATAAAGTTCATTTGGCCGAATTGATGTTAAAACATGTCAAAATAACATTCAAAAGCAGTTTTGTTTGCTTTAAGTTATGTGGTTACTGCTGAAGATGTCTTAAATTCAGGTTTTGGTTTTATCTTCGATTTCTGATTTCATAAATTGTGATTGCATCATTATTTAAATGCATACGGTTGTCCAAACAATAATATCTAAAGTCCAAATTTTACAAATCTGCTGGAAAATGAACGTTCATACACTTTCTTGCTTAGAAAATGTTTGAACATATTTCCTTTTTTAAATATCTTTAATATCTTTTTTTGAATTGATTTTCTGTAGTTTAACTGAATGAAAATGAACTAAAATACTCTAATTCTATAAAATTAAAAGAATTGTAAGTTTAGATTTTATGACATTTTTGACATTTTGGATCTTTCTAGCTAATCTTTGTCCTCAAACTTGACTTCAGTTATGAAACTGGGTCAAAGGTCAGATACATTTCACTCCTCACTGTTGCCGGGAGACAGAATGTTGACAGCTAAAACTTTCCCCTTAAAATGTGATTGTCTTTTAGATAATGTAAATGTTAATACATTCAGTTTTATTGTTTATTTATTGTTTATTTTACTGTTTATTGCTGACCAATAAACTTAAAAACAATTAGGACATAATTTATTGCATTTTTCATTCCTGAAAAGGAAACAAAAATTATGATTCATTGATTGATTTAGAAGATTTACTCAATATGATACCAACTTACAAGAATTTGTATCATACACTGTTTTATTTCATACCAATTTCATATTAAAATGAATTTCCACTTTTAATACCACATCCATTCAGTTTCTAGGTTTTGATTTATTTACTTGTTAAAGAAGCTTTTGATTTAATTCCAGCCTTTGTTTTTATTGGTACAAACTTTCCAGCATTTAAATATTTTATTGTTTCATCTGATTTTTTCTAATAATTGTCTGGAAAATGCTAAAAAATATATATGCAGTAGCACAATAAGGACAATAATCATTCACAAAATGCACCGTTACTCTTGCTTGTAATATTTTTTCTTGTAGAACTGAAGAAACTTCAACAAATCCCCTCGCCACAGAAACGGAGTAACAGAAAACTTTGGCAGCTTTTGAACCATAATAGCAAAATATGTTAGCATAGCTTGATAATAGTTGATGCTAAATTATTTATCGCTTCAAGCCATCCAAAGCAGAAGCATCCCAAACTTTTATCTCGCTTTAGAAGCTGAAGTCTGAGAAACAGTTTGACCAATTTTAGTGTTTCATGTATTTGTTCATTCATGCATTTGACCATAATTGATTGCCATATTTTAGGTGCAGGTAGCTGTCAGCTGCTCTGCTTTCTGTGGCGTCGGCTCCTTGTTATTTTTAG
This sequence comes from Xiphophorus hellerii, assembly GCF_003331165.1. Classification (NCBI taxonomy): domain Eukaryota; kingdom Metazoa; phylum Chordata; class Actinopteri; order Cyprinodontiformes; family Poeciliidae; genus Xiphophorus; species Xiphophorus hellerii. Next base: position 1,428,804 of record NC_045680.1, on the reverse strand, counting down.
ACGCGGTGCTTTGAGGGTCATTGAGTTTTTACAGACGTTGCCACCTGGAGCCTCTCTGCCTGCCGAAGCGAACCAGCTGCGCGTGTGAAAACACTCGGATCCTGGTTCACTCGCACTGGGTTTTGATTCCATGAGGAAAAAATATTTCTCTTAAAAAAGCAAAAGACATTCCAGCTCATCCTTCATGACAGATATGTCTTCTTCTGTTTTGTTTTTGCATGGATTGGGCCATGAATTTGTCTTCAGCCAAAACTACTTTTACTGACATTGTGTTAGCACATAAACCTAACCTATGGAAGAGGATTAGGGCCAAGGAGAAAAAGAAAATAATAATTCTGACTATTGTGACTTTAATCTCAGAATTCTTACTTAAATTTTTCAGAATCGAAGTCAGAATTTTGAGATCAAAGGTAGAATTCTGATAAAAATTTACAGAATTCTGAATTTATCGTCAGGATTCTGAGAACGTCTAAATTCCGACAATAGGAAAGTTGGATTTCTGAGGAAAGAAAAGTAAGAATTTTGAGATTAAAGTCAGAATTTTGAGATCAGAGGCAGAGTTCTGAGAAAACTGGTCAGAATTCTGAGAAAGTCAGAATTCCAACAACAGGAATGTTGGACTTTTGAGGGAAAAAAAGTAGAAATTCTGAGATTTAAGTGAGAATTTTGAGATTAAAGTCAGAATTTTGTAATCAAAGGCAGAATTCTGAGAAATTTTGAAATTATCGTCAGAATTCTGCCAAAAAAGTCAGGATTTTGAGATCAAAGCCAGAATTCTCAAAAAATAGTCTGAATTTTTAGAAAAAATTTTCCGGAATTCTGAAATAAACATCATAATTCTCAGAAAACCCCCCCAGAAATAAATCAGATTTTTTTTTCCAGTGGCCCTAATCCTCTTCTGTACTAACCAGATCTTATCTGAAGAAAACTTTGTAATAAAATTTTATGTTGTATGATAACGTGCTAGCACAACTGTTCATGGTCCTGAAGCAGTTCACATATGTAATTTTCTAAATTGCGCTACATGAAACAAACCTGCATACATCAGTAGAGTCACTTTGACTCAGCGGTGTTAAAATTAGTAATTAGAGATCTGACAGGAGATAAGGGTAGGAGTGGGTGAGTAACGACTGGCTTGCAGCGATTTCCAAACTAATAAAAATCATCACACATCTGCATTACGGAGCATTTCTCTCACCGTTGTCTATCTGGGCACTTGTCTATTTGTCAACTGGTTTATCCACTCAGTGTTACCAGACAGAACAAACTAACTGCATGTCACACCTATTCATCCATTTCTCATTGGATTTTCATTTTTATCCTCGCTGTCACTGTCACAAGAAATCATAAAGTAAGTGAGCTTGTGTGCCTGGATGTCTCTGGTTCTCTCAGAGTCGTGTGTGTGTGTGTGTGTGTGTGTGTGTGATGGTTTAATTGTGAGTGATTGCAGGAGCCCGGCTCAGCTCTGATTCAGGTGCTATAAAAGCGTCTGGTGTAGCCGGCTCTACTTTAAGCGCAACCGAATGTGGAGCGGTCGCCCACTGAGTGAGCGCTCCTGTTTTATGACAGAGAGAGTGAATAAAAATACACCCGGCTCCTGGGAGACGGTCTCCATGGCAGCAGTTACTGTGGCAACAACAGGGCCGCACGTGAAGCGGTGGCTGTCATGGCGCTCAGGGGAATTCACCCTGTCAGGCTGCTGGAGGACAGAACACACACACGGAGAGAGAGAGAGAGAAAAAGGAGTATTTGTTTTGTAAAACAAAGATAAGAGTGAAAGACCACTAGAGGTGACGAACAGGAAGTACACAAATGTCAAAATGCTAACTGCTAACTCGCTTTTGTTCAGTTTTTTTCTCACAATTCTGCTTTTGAGCTCAAAATCGTGACTTTAAATTAATTCAGTTTTCTATATTAGTTACAGTTTATTTGTAATCTAACCTGTATTTACAGAATCACCCAAAATATTAGGTTTGTTTTCCTTTTACTTGAGTAATTTTATTATGAAGTTTCTCTACTCTTACTTGAGTGAAGTTTCTGGATTTTCTACCCACTGAGTGAGAAACAAACATGTTTTAACCAAAAAATTCACCAGACACAGACACACCTGCAGTTTTTGTTAAAGTTTATAAGTTTTTTATTGAAAGAAACTGAATTGTAAAATTTTCTTTTGCCTTATTTTGTTATTTTTTGTTAGTTATATGAATTATTGTGATTTTGGTCCTTAAATTACCTAAATTTCCACTTTACGTTTTGTTCCGTCTGATGATGTCATTGTTAAACATTAAATGATTGATAATTTGATCAGTTACTCAGTACTTGTGTAGACGTTTTACCAAATACTTTTTTACTTGAGTCATTTCTTGGTCGGCTACTTTTTACCTTTACTTGAGTAAAAATACGTCGAAGAAGTTCTACCTTTACTTGAGGTTTTGGGTTCTCTGCTCCTCCAATAAAAAGCCTTCGGTTCACACAGGAAGTTCTTCTCTGTTGCAGTTACCAGAGTTTTGACATCAGGGTTTGGACTTGGCCATCGTTGAGCTGTTCTGTTGTTTCAGTTTTTCCTCCAGCAGCTGCTGCTTTTCTGTCAGGATCGGCTTTGTTCTCTGTCAAATATTCCTGAGGGCGAATACTCCAGTTGCTGTGATGCTGCATTGCTGCTCCTTCAGTTTTACCTTCGGTCTCTCTGTCCTCTCTGATGATTGTCCTACTTGCCTATTTTCTGTCTTTGCTGCCCTGTATGTTCTTAATAAGTCCCTCTTTTTTGTTGAATTAGAAACATTATTAAGCAGAAAATGATAAGATTTTCCCTGTTATGCCATAAGTTGCCATTTATTTGCAGTGCATGACATATAAGACAAAAAAGCCTTGTATTAATGTTTAGCTGCATTCAGACACTATCTGTGTTCCATTACAAATGTGCTCAAAACTTTGTAAATATTCTCCTAATGTTGAAAAAAACCAAAATGTTTGTAATTGCGGTGTTTACATAAAACAAGTAACCCAATTATTCATGCCATTTACGATCCTTCTGCTACTTCCTGACGTCGTCTTCTTCATGGTTTGCGCCAGTGGCAACATGTGACTTCTGTGATGCAACAAAGTGTTTTCATTGCAGCTTTTGAAGATTTAGTTGCTTGTTTTAAGTCAATAATTCCTTAAATTTGATGAAAAAGTACTTGCTCCATTGTCAGATAAATTCACTTATAACATGTGAAAGATATTTTGCTGTAACTGAATTCATCTGCCAGTGGAACTAGAACTTTTTCTACAATTTTAAGGAATTATTGCGTCCTATATCTTGCTGAAAAAATTGCATGTTAATTAGTCTTGTCTTATTTAACGTGTACTGAGATATTTGCACTAAAAACTAGTCAAAAAATATTTGGTAAGATTTTATGTTAAGGATTTCACCTGTAATGTAATTTCAGCAAATGCTTTATAGAATATAAGTGATCAAACAAGCATCATGAAGATAAATAAACTAGAGATAGGCGGATCACTAAATTATCAAAATTATTGACAAACTAATTAAACTAAAACTTGAATGAAAACAAGCTCATATTTCTTGCTGAAAGTTTATTGTAAGTTAATTTTGTCATATTTAAATTTAGCTAAGTTATTTGTACTGAAAACTAGAGAAAAATACTTGGTAATATTTTTAGCAGATGGTCCAGCAAGCCAACAGTTTCCACGTTTATCAAAGCAGTAAATCTCCGGGTTCAATGCCGACACTGACAGTGATTGCAGTTAAGGAAGAAGTCGGGTTGCATCTTCTTCTTTTGCCCCCATGACTCCTTCTTCTTTACATCTGATGATCAAAAAACAAAATCACGGCGGCATTTGGACATGATTTGACCATTGTTCTTTTCAAAAGATCCGGCATTAAAGCCGTTTGGGTTTCGTGAACGTTTTGGGCGTGAAGCGATAAATCTTGGTGATGAATCCCCACTGGAGGTTGTTAATATGCACGCTTAGCCTACTTCTGCCATTCAGCCAGCAGCTTTTCAAACACAGTTGTGGAACAGAGTGATGTTGTCACAGAATCACAAAAGATCTATTTTAATTATATCTCTGGTGTAATTATACGGCTTGTTGCATGAAAAGAGCGATTGTGTGCGTCTGTCGAGGAGTCGAGCCTCAGCCTGCTTGGAGCCGGGTAACTGCTGGTTTACGGCGGTTTGCTCCGTCATGCATCTGTTTCCCAGTTTTACACCTCATTTCAGGCTCTCTCAAATACAGTTTCATTTCACATTTTGCCCTGAAGGTTGAGTTCACTTTGTTTCCTCTGTTAAAGCTGCAGTGAGTACGTATTTATGAAAACTGTCACCATGTTGTGATAAAAGGGTGTGAGAAAGACAATCTTTGAAAAACCCCAAGCTGCAGTTTGCTAAAATGCAATGTTCTCAATAAAGGAGGAAGGTCTCAAGACTGTCAATCATGCTTGTGTATGCACTGCTCAGTGTATTAAAGGTGGAGAAACAACTGACTCTTCCAGGAAAACATCATCAGTGGCTATGCTATCTAGCGTAAGCATTCATAGCAGGTTATATCGTGATGAGCCAGCTGTAGTTTAGCAAAGAATAAGCGAGAGGGTGAGCGTGAGAGTGATTGACAGCGCTAAGATCTGCCTCCTGTCTCCGATTGGTTATTTCTAGTTAGCGTTTGGAGACCATTAACTAGAGCTCGATTTTTTTTCACAGATTTTCCATCTCATGCTATATTATCACGACAAAGTGACAGTTTAAACAAATATGTAACAAATCTGTTTTTTATTAAAGTTATATACTGCAGCTATAAAGAAAATGACCACATTTTTGCTCTGTGTCGCTCAAGTCCTGTTTCCTGTTCCTGTTGTTACACTGGCTCAAACTTAAAAAAAAAAAAAGAGAAGTATTTGGGGGGAGGTTATACTAAAAATATCATAAAAATACTTGTCCTGTTAGAACCAGAGCAGTTAAAAAGTTTTTTAAAGTACTTGTCCCACTGGCAGATTATTTCACCTGTAACAAAACATTGTTCCCACGTTATAAATGAAATAATCTGCCAGTGCAACTGGAACTTCTTCATCAATATTAAGAAATTATTTATTTAAAACAATCTCTTAAATTTTGCTGAAAAATTACTTGTAAATTAGTTTTGTCTTTTTTCAAGTGCACTAAGATGTTTGCTCTACAAACTAAACCAAAATTACTTGGTAAGATTTTGTGTTTTTGCAGTGTACTGTTACTAAGAGCCAATCCCAGATTATTATAACCAAGAAAGAGTCCCAATGTCATTGTTGTATTTTAACGGTAATATTTTTAATGTGAGAATTTGCACTGAATGAAAGATTAAAGATTTATTTTTAATTTTAGAGTCAAAGTGTTCCTGTTTAGTTTATGCTCTCACTCATCAAAAAGCCCCAACACCTCAGTCTGAATTAATGCAACTCAAATATACATTATGGCTTTTAACACCAGCTCAATCTTTTTTATGATTATCTTTTGAAATAAATCTATAAAATTAAACATCTCCCATCTCTTGTTTTTTGCAGTGCAGTGTCTGGAGATGACCACCAAACGGAAGCTGATTGGCCGGCTGGTGCCGTGCCGCTGTTTCCGTGGTGAAGAGGAAGTGATCTCAGTGCTGGACTACTCTCACTGCAGCCTTCAGCAGGTCCCAAAGGAAATATTCAGTTTTGAGAGAACCTTAGAGGAACTCTACCTGGACGCCAACCAGATCGAAGAACTACCCAAGGTGAGCACCTGTTCACCTGGTTTTGCTCCAATTTCTGTTTCTCAAACTAAAACCATTTTGTATAAAGTCCTGTTAAACTCATCTTACAAGTAGCAGCTTTTATCTTGATTAGTGGTGGAACTCTGTAGGTATTTCTAATCAAAATAATGTAATTGATTTATTGCATTTACGGTATTGTTCGGACTATAAGCCGCTACTTTCCCCCCACGCTTTGAACCGTGCGTCTTATAGCCCGGTGCGGCTTTTCTGTGGATTTTTCTTCAACCGCCAGGGGGCTCTCTAGCAGGAAGTGAATCATTGGAAGTCAAAATTGAAAATCAAAGAAGAAAGTGCTAATTTTCCTGTAGAACAAGCACATGCTAGCAGCAGGCACGACTGAGAAATGTTTTCAAACTCATACCCGCTCATCATGGAAAACACACGAAGACGTTCATATGATCCCGCTTTTAAGTTGAAGGCTTTCGATCTGGCAGTAGGAGGTCTGAGTCCTTAATATATCCAGCTGATTTATTAAGGATGCAGTGGAAAACCGAGAGCGGCGGAGATACCAACGGCTTATAGCCCGGTACAGCTTATGTATGTACGATTCCAGGTTCTTTTGTTTTTTAATTGTAGATGCGGCTTGTAGTAATGTGGCCCTATCATCCCGTAAATACGGTAATCATATTTTAATTGGAAATCATATATCAACAACATAAGCTACATGTTGAATTCTGAATCCCATTTGTGCTGCTGAATTATTTAGGTTATTCAACCATCAGATTGGTGTAAAATTACATTATACTGATTCATTTTCTAAGTGTTTCAGGTACTTTTTTTCTAAGAATTTTGAGTTTCTTAAGATTTTTTTTCTCAGAATAATGTTTTTTCAGAATTCTGACTTTTATCACAGAATTTTTACTTTAATCTCAGATTGTGAGTTTTGGTCTCACATTCTGAGTTAAGAGTCATAATTGTGAGAAGAAAAAAAAAGTAAATTTTGAGTTACGTGTCAGAATTCTGAAAATAGTCTCAATTCTCAGAAAAAAAAAAAATCAGAATTCTGAGAATAAAGTCAGAATATTTTTTTTCTCAAACCTTTCCCGTGGTTCAGATAAAAATCCGCTTATGGTTGAGAATCCTCCTTTTTTCAGCTCCTTTGGTTCTCAGTTGGTATAATTGGTGGTGTTGGTATCCTGTTCATCTGCGATGGAAGGATGGAGGGTTTTCTGTCCCGACCCACTTGGAGGAAACCCCAAAGCAGAGGCAGAAAATACTTTAGGGATTGTTTATCCCATGTGGTTTGAGAAATGAGCCGAAAAGTGTAGCTGGGGAGGAGAGAAGATGGTTTCCTCTCCTGGATTTCTGTGCAACTTGGTTAGATATTCATGCGTTTGAAAAGTCAAGTTAAAGTATTCACCTAAATGGGAATCTGTAACAAGACTTAAGACAGCTCAGTGACCATTCAGTCTGAGAAAAGAAATTTCACATTCTAATCAAAATATGTCTGTGCTGCAGATGTTCAGAATTTCACTTGTAAAAAAAATATATATATATATTAACATTTCCTTCCACTTGTTTTGCTTTCGCCGCAAAAGCGAAATCTTTCCAAGTGTGTTTGTTCTAGTGCAAATATCTTGGTACACTTGAAATAAGGCAACGCGTACTTACAAGTAACTTTTCAGCAAGACAGAGGAGCTTGTGTTGAGTCAGTAATCCCATAAAATTGACGAAAAAGAAGAGTTATGGAAATATGTCTTGTTATAAGTGAATAGAGCAAAGCGTCTTTTGGTCATTGTTAAGGAATTATTGACTTAAAACAAGCCTGTAGCTCTCTGAAAAGTTTCAGAGATATCCCTTCTAATATCTCAAGGAGAATTAAAGGTGCTGTTTATAAGCGGGCTGTCACATGTATTGGTATTCTGTCCTGGTTTAAATGACAAAGATGGTGAATTGGATTTCTAAATTTAGCCTGCTTGGATGGAGACCAACTAATAGGTCTTTGTGAGAGGCAGGCCAAACGTGCATTTAACTGAATAAATAAAGAGTCTGCTCGGCCGTGACAACGTGTGCCAAGATTGTGTTTAGCTGCTGATTGATGGGCCTTTATAAGTGAGTTGGACAGACCTTTTCATGTGTTTGAGTATGGCCCGGTGTGAGCCATCATTTTCACTTATTTCAGTTGCTGAAGAGCTGAATGTGACTGTGGCAATGCTGCTAAGATTTGGACAAATAAAATCAATACAGACGTTTGATTTGTCCACGACTTCAACCAATATATTTACTATTTAAAGGGGAAGTATTATGGAAAATCTAAATTTTTGAGCTTTACATCATGTGATAATGCGATTCCTTCATCAAATGCATGCATGTTTGAGAAATCCTTTAGCAACAGTAGCAACCGTTAATCTGTGCAAAACACTGGAGGGATCCTCTTTCAGACTAGCCAGTAGCAATTAGCAAACACCTGGTGGAACCGTACATCCGCTGAGCTCGTTATACGAGCTACTTCTCAGAGAAACGCTGGGGAAAATGTTGATAGAGGGTTAACAGAGGAGCCATATTGTGATGACTTCCTGAAGGCGGAGTTTCAGAAAGAACAGAAGCTTCTTAAAGAGACAGAGGCCCAATTGTAAGGGTTTAAATTACAGAGTCAAATTTCTTATGTCATATTTGGTTTATTTTTATAAACAACCCAAGGTGACATAGTTACTTGATTGTGCTATAAAATGTGATTTATCTATTTATTTGTCTATTTATTTATCTATTTATTTATTTATGTATTTATATATTTATTTATAAATGTATTTATTTATCAATTTGTTTATTTTCTGTTATTTCCTTAACTTTTCCATACACGAGTCAAAAAGAATACAAATACACCAAATGAACCAATTTCTTCAAATTTTGTTTCATTACAATAAATAAATTGACAGTGAAATTTAATAAGTGAATTAGATATTTTTTTTTCTTACTGAATAAATGCACTCGCATTAAAAACGTTTTCCCCCATTTATTATTCAGAACATTTTGTCAGTCCGGTCGGATGATAAAGGACTGTCATTATTTCCTTTAAATTTCAGTTCTGCTTTCTTCCTCAGTGATTTTGAGTGATTTGGGCATTTTTGCATAATATATGTAGATCTGCATATTGGTTTCACGTCTCTGGAAAATTGATTTTACATGCCGAAATCGTTGTATGGATTATAGTTTAGTGTAAATTCTGCTGGGAGTAACAAATTCAGAAAATCTATGAATTGCTGCAGTAAATTAAATTAAATTACCTTAAACTTGAAACAGTGGAGAGATGAGGAAAAAATGGAAAAACAACCAACCAAATGTTAAAATGACCAAAATCTGTTTGGTGGTTTAAAAGTCCCAGTTGAAATTTTGGTTTGTGCCTTTTAGTGAGACATTTCTTCACTTATTTTTAGGGAAATTGTTAAAGAATTCACCATAACATTTAGCCAATTTCTGATCTTTATATTTCTTTCTTTGAAGGAGTGAAAACTAATTTGTAGCAGCTCTCAAATATAAATTCTTCAGGCTTCCTAAAACACCTTGCTAAGTTTCTAGTAGGCTACTGAGAGATTCTACTACTGAGAGATCTTAATAAAATAAAATAAATAAAAAAGTGAGATTTGGTTTGAAAAATATTTTTACAATATTTGAATTGGATTTATATTTGCTTTATTGCAATTTTAGCAACATTTTTTGATGACCTTCTTGTGAGAAATATTAGTTATGTCATTAACAACTCGTATCTATTTGTGTTTTGTTATACTCAACATTTTAATATGATTACTTATGATTATTAGTCATTTTTCACCTTTTCATGGTATTTAGAAAATTTAAACCCTCTAAAATTTTTATCTACGCTCTTTTCACCATTATGTATGCTGCATTTCCTCATACATAATACTGAATGCTGCTTCTTTTTATTACTCTTTTGTCCTCCAGGACAACTGTATGGGGAAAATTAAATCTGCATTATTTATGGGAAGAAGCAGCTAAACAGACCAGCTTATCCAAGCCTGCAGCAAACTTTCAGTACTCTGTCTGGTTATGTGGCGTTCTGTTTGATGTCTGTTTGACTTTTTCATGCGATTAAAATATTCTTCTGTTCTCCATTGTTTTCTCTCACAGCAACTCTTCCAGTGCCAGGCCCTAAAGAAGCTGAGTTTGCCTGATAACGACCTTTCCAATCTTCCCACCACCATCGCCAGCCTGGTTAACCTCAAAGAGTTAGACATTAGTAAAAACGGTAAGGTGCAAAAACAAATACGTTGGCTAAATTTACAAAACGATCTGTAGTTGTTATATTAACCTTCCAAACCTCTCAGGTCTTCTGCTTCTGGAACCAAACATGAAGAAACAGCATTTATCTTCTATGCACCACAAATCTGGAACAAGCTTCCAGAAAACCTAAAAACTGCTGAAACACTGAGCTCCTTTAAATCTATACCTAAAAACCCACCTGTTTAGAGTTTCTTTTGAATCATAATAAATGAAACAATAATCACATTTTGAAGTGAAACGATGATTTTTGATGATGGCGCTCAACAAAATGTAATGTTTGCTACTAGCTTCACAATTGGTGGCTCTATGATGTTTTTGACTACTTTTTAAAGCACTTTGAATTGCCTTGCTGCTGAAATGTGCTATTGACCCCTTCCATGTTATTGTTTACATGCGGAAGTTTGGCGCATGCACAGAAATTTGGAGGGCAAAAAGACTAGACTTTTACTTGCGATAGAATGACTTTAACTAAATGAAACCCGGAGATGTAGGTACGACTAATTTAGTGCTATGCGCCACAGCAAAGGAAAAAGTAATGCGGAAAAACCGCTGAAGAACAACTCAAAACCACTTTTTTTTCTCGCTCTCTGTGTCGACTACGCCACACACGGACTTGTTGCCATGGCAACTGACAACATTGCCGCTTTATGTTTCAGGATTCAACACCAAAAAACACTCAAACACAGAAAGAACAGAACATTCAGTACCTTACAGGTTTATGTTTTTAGGTTTGATGTTTGTTTTGTGATTATTAATAAGCAATACCTGTGGTAGATTACCTACCGCTGCTAATAGCTAAGCTAACACAGCGGTGGTTAATTAGCTAATTTAAACACCTGCTCTACTGATGATCTGTCAGAGTTAGTGTTTAGGTTTCCTGTTTTACTTTTGTAACTGAACCAAAACACACAGAATTCTGCAGCACATCTACATGTTAAGGTTCTCATAGTCATGCTAGCATAACCAGTCTACTTTCCTCGCTCTCGCGGTTCTCTTTCTGACCTTATCTAGTTGTTGTAGTGTTGCAAAGCACTGCGCCCCTTTTAATTTTATATATCAGGCATGCATTTACATTTTAGAGCGTTGTATTGATAACTTAACAGCTGAAACCAATGCTAATCATCGTTAGCCTGCAGCTTTTTGCCTTCCAGCAGGGAGATTGGGGCGGGATCTTGGATGCATGACATCACACTGCAACGGGTCTATACAAATAAACTTGATTGATTGATTGGAGCTTGATATTATGATTCACTCCAACAGGAATCCAGGAGTTTCCAGATAATATAAAATGCTGTAAAGGCCTGTCTGTGGTAGAAGCCAGCGTCAACCCCATTACCAAGTAAGATCCGAATACTTTCTATCTCTACAAACCTGAATCTTTCTCTTTATCCTGGTTTGACTGAAACAACTGCAGCTTATTGTAATGCTTCTACTTAGCAGCTTGGGGGAAGTCTTGCTAAATAACTCAGAAGTATCTTTAAAATAAGTTTCTTTAACTTCCTGAAGGAAAAAAGTTTTCTTTAAATCTTGTAGAAATAAAATCTGTACACTTATAGCTTCGATATTGAAGTATGGATCCGCCGCAGGGTTAACAAAGTACAAAGTTTTTAAAAGCGCCCTAAAAAACTACAATGTCTGCATTGTGTACGGTAGAATCACAAAAATCACTAAGGAGAGCAATGATTGACAATTACAAGAAAAAAGTGAAGCAGCTTTTGAGTTGGATTCTTTTTAGATAGTTGCCTTCATTCTTGAGATTTTCAATTCAGATAAAAATGAATTTAAAAGAATAGTTGCTGTTTGTTGGGCAACTGTGGTTTGAAGGGAAGTTGTGGGTTTAATTCCAGTTTCCAAAAACACAAATACTATATTTGGTCTAGTTTCTAGTGTAAACTTATTAGTACACTTGTAATAAGACGAAACAAAATTTTAAATAACTTTTAAAGGAGCTTGTTTCAAGTAAATAATTCTTCAATATTGATGAAAAAGTGCAGGTTATTTTAAATGTCTTGTTACATGGAACTAGCACTATTAAAATCTATGTTAAGCAATTATTAATTTAAAACAAGCTTCTATATATTGCTCGTGAGTTTTAAGTTAGTTTTGTCTTATTTAAAGTGTATTAAGATATTTGCAGTAGAAACTAGACCAAAATGTTTTGCTCAATTATGACAAATATGAGTTTTTGCTTGTACAGAGACAATACAATGCATACAAAGTAAATAAAACATTTAATCAAACAACTTCTTCCTTTCTGGTAGAATAATGAGTTGAGTTGACCAACTTTAGTTTACGATCTAAATTGTTTCTTTGAGGAATAAATGATAGAGTTTATATGAAAACATTGGGGGGGGTTTCATGGGAAGTTATTAAATTACAATTAAACTTTATGCATTTAATTGTCCATACATTATTTTGAACTTTTAATAAAACCAGAGAAAATTACAAATATACTAACTCTGTTATTGCCTGATCTAAACCCATATGACTGTAGTTTTTTATCTGCTTAATTAAATTTAAATAACCCGATTGTTGGTTATTTTTTAAACTAAAACTTGATTGAAACACCTTTTGATTTAATTTCAACATTTATTTATGTACAGTCAGCCAAAATTACACCTATCTTTGACTGATTTAGGTCTTAAGTAATCTTTTATTTTACCAACATGTGTTTTGTAACTGGAACTAAATATTTGGAAGTGGCCCAGTCAAAGTTCAGATTCATAATCAAAGGAATTTTCTCAAAATTTTAGTAGACACTTTTGATTGCTGTAAAGTAAAAAGAAGATGTTTAACTTACCCCTGCTTTAGGTGATGATTTAATAGTAAACCAAATGTAAAATACTGGAGTATTTTATTTTTTATGTGAAAAATTTGATTTAATGCAAGCATTTTTGTCTGAACCCAAATTAATTTAAAAATCTAATGTATCCTAAAACAAATATAGGCTTTGTTTCCTCTTTTATTACCAAGCGAGACGCATCATAATAATTAATAAAAATATCCAGACGCTATGCAGTCTTGTTGGTTCCGTTATCATCAGATCTGCGTATTTACAGGAAGTAAACACGTTTATCGCTGGAGTCTCCGGCGTGTGCTGTAATTACTGCTGTTTTGTGATGTTGAAGTGAAGAATGCTGCAGAGGAAAATGCTTCTTGTGTGTCTCTGTGCTGCGCTTGTGCAGCAGATGAGTTATCTGCAGGCCAGCAGTGGTTAGCTGCTCTGCTAGCATGTTAGAAACCAGTCATGTTTCTTTCAGTTGGAGCTGAATGAAACGGCTCCAGTTGAGCACATTGTCCAGGTTACTGTCTTTTGTTTCCTCTTCTGTTGTTTTTTATTTAATTTTTCTCTTTTAAGACTCCCAGATGGTTTCACGCAGCTCCTGAATCTGACCCAGCTCTTCTTGAATGATGCCTTCCTGGAGTATCTGCCTGCTAACTTTGGCAGGTGAATTGATACACTGCACAAACACGAAATAAAGTAATTTTGTCCAGTTTTTAGTGCAAATGCCTTAGTACATTTGAAATGCGTTAAAACTAACTTACAAGTAATTTTTCAGCAAGAAGCATGAGCTTGTTTTAAGTCAATAATTCCTTAATATTGATTAAAAAATTCCAGTGGCAGTTTATTCCACAATCAACAGCCGATATGCCGTTACCTAGCAACCCCAGCCCAGCCCATCACCTAGCAACCCGGTTCCAGTTCCACTGGCAGTTATAGCATGGAAACACTGTCTTATTATAATTTAAATAATCTGCCAATGGAACCAGTACTTTTTAATCAATATTAAGAAATTATTGACTTAAAATAAACTCCTATATCTTCCTGAAAAGTTACTTGTAATTTAGTTTTGTCTTATTTCTAGTGTAATAAGATATTTGGACTGGAAACTAGTCTGAAAATACTTGGTAAGATTTTGAGGTTTTTAGTGTAAATGTGTTTTTTTGTGGTTTTTTTGTGTGGATTAAACATTTATTTACTATCAAAGACATTTTTATATAACTTTTAAAGATCACAGCTGAATTTTGTGTTAAGCATATTTCTGAAGATGCCTTCCATGTATAGGATATGCATGAGAATTATGCCCTTAAGGCTAATTTTAAAGCTTATATTTTAGGAAGCATTATTAAATATGACTATGAAAATGTTGTGGGATACTGATGTCGCTTCTGATTTATAATTTATACAGCTTTTTTTTAGTAAAAATGTGTTTTTTTTTTAAACACTCTTTTTCTTGGTTTGCTTTTATTTTTTTGAGAAAATGATACTGTAAACAGAAAAAACAGTTGATATAATTAAAACAAACTCGGTTAATTTGTTACAAGTAGTGAAATTATATTTATCCAAGATTATTAAGTTGTGATGTTACACAAACATAAATAAATTACATTTGATAAACATATTTTGATTACATGTAACCAATTAACTCTTTTTTCCAAGTCGGAGCTCCATTGGTGACGATATTTGTTGAAAAAAAAAAATCAAACACTGATTTTAGGATGGAACTTTTTTTTTTCACTATTTTGTTTTGCTAACTATGTTTTTGTATTTCCTACTCAAAACTGTTGCATTTTCTGATGCTTTTCTTTTTTACTTGATCTTATTTTTATTTTAGTCCTTTTTCTGTATTTCCTACTGTTGCATCTAAGTGCAAATGAAAGGAATTAAGTTTAGGCTTTTGTTCCTTCTGTTATTCAGGCTCTCCAAATTACGGATTCTGGAGCTGAGAGAGAACCACCTGAAAACCATGCCAAAGTAAGACAGGATACCATATGTATATCTTAGTATACGTGTTTAAGTGAAAGAGACAGACAGAAATAACATAATAATTCTGCAGCTCTCAAACATAAATAAACTTAAATAAATATTGCTATCTACTACTACAGGGATGTCCAAAACTTAAATTAATAATAGATACATTAAAATACATTAAAGCAATTCAAGTTGCCTGACTTTCTTATTGTTTTTTGTAGAAAATGGAGGTTATTTATTGTATATCCAAAACTTTAAAATTATTTTGGACATTTTCTGTATCAGAAGAAATTTCATTTGGGCTTGATTGAACAAATTTATTCTGTTGTGAGAAAAAGATTTAAGTTAGTATTTCAAAACTTTTGCTATATTAAGTCCAGTTAAATAAATTAAATAAAACTTGACTTAGTGTAAGCAAATTCGGCTTGCGCTAAGTCAAACCAGTAGACTTTTGGTTATGAAGAAACAAATACTTAACATTTTTGTCATAAAAAAATTCTGTTAGTAATACTTTTACTGTATTTAAAATAAAAAGTTGTGACAGAGGGGCCAAATTTGTATTGTATCGGCCACACAAAATCACTCCAAGGGCCACAAACGGTCCCCAGACCACACTTTGGACACCCTTGTACTAGTATGTTTCTATCACTATCATACATAGAAATATACTGTAACTGTCTCAACTGTTTTGCTTTTGAGAATGCACCCTGAATTTTAGATTTTTTTTAACATAAGGAATCACACTGTGAGAATATGAATATTTGTTCATGTGTAAATAAAACTGAAGTCACAAAACTGTTTCCATTTTCCCTCTTGTGAGGTCCATCCACAGACTGACACAGCTGGAGAGGCTGGATCTGGGGAGCAACGAATTCTCCGAAATGGTGAGATCTGCTTCATTCATGTTTTAATGCAGATTAAATTACACATCAGATTGTGAGCTGGGTTGAAATAAAAGTAAAAAGAGAAACAACAGAGAACCACTGATATTAAAGAAAACATGTTGTTACCATCTGAACAACATGTTGCAGAAGAAAACTGCTTGGAGTTCTGCTAAAGTTTGGCTCTAAGATTTTAGGCACATATCTGTTTGAAAGTGACAATAAATTGACAAATGAAACTATTATATTGGAGTGTGTGTTGGTTTTTTTTGGCTTCAACCTTTCACCTAAAATGCTGAAGGAGAAGAAGAACCGTTCCACAAAATCTGGGGTTTTTCTCCCGTTTTAGGAAATACCATCAAATGGCAGTTGTAACCCAACATTTATCTTTTTCATAATGTATTATCCACAGTGACATGCTGAACAGTAATTTAAACGAAGAAATAAAGTAGTGTACTCACCATTTTGAGAGTCTGAGGTTAAAACTATCTGTTATCTTTGTACAGTAAATGTACAAAGATGAAAATGCTTTTAATGTACTTAGTGAAGAAGGTTGAACATTTTCAAAAATAAATCCTTACTTCTCTTTTTGTATTTGTATTTCTAGCACTTTGCTTCTTACTGGTGCAAGACTCTTTTTTTTTTTTTTTTTTTTTTTTTCCATTAATTGAACCATTTGTTACACAACAACCCGTCCCAAGAAATCATCATAAAGTGGTTCAGATTTTATGAAAGCGTCTGTCCATCTTTACTCTTAGCCAAACAACCCAAACTCTTCAATAGTTTCTTTGCATTTGTAAACAGATATTTCCAAAAACCCTCCTCTAGTTGTAGTGTTCATTTTATTCCAGAAGGTCGCAAAATTAAATGTATAATGTTATAATCTTAAATAATTCACAAAACTTAATTTGCCATTTTAAAAACACAAACTTCAACCCAAACAATGCCAGGCCAGTATTTTTTCTGTTTGTAGTCCTTATTTAAAGACTTACAGGCTGTGTTCTTTGAAGCTGGATAAGATTTATTAGCGTTTTCATGCATTTGCGTCTTGTTTTTTTCCATTATTTGCATTTGACCGTGTGAAATCATGTTTTATCTTGTTAGCCAGAGGTGTTGGAACAGATGCACAGCCTTAAGGAGCTGTGGTTGGATAACAACTCTCTACAGTCTATACCTGGGGTGAGACAACTTTCATGTTTTGCAGCAAAATCGGAGCATGGGAGTAGAAATGACCTTAACTTGTTCGTCTGCTCTCCTGCAGTCCATAGGGAAGCTTCGCCAGTTGCGGTACTTGGATTTGGCCAAGAATCGCATTGAGACGTTGGATAGTGACGTCTCTGGCTGTGAGGCCTTAGAAGATCTGCTGCTGTCCTCCAACATGCTGCAGCACCTGCCGGACTCTATAGGTACTTAAAATCAAGCTGTTTATTATTCACACTAGTTCCTAAAAAAAGTGCTGTTGGTCTTCTTGTATCATTTTCTGCCAGTCTGTTACAAATCTGCATATAATTATCTAAAAAAAATGTAAGTGATAATTTATGTAAATGATTATATTAAAGGGGCCATACATTTCTTTTAACTGTACATCATGTTATAATACTGTTAGCTCATCAAAAACATGCCTGGAGGGTTTCTTTGATTCTTTCATGCATGTTTGAGAAATCCTTTAGTCTCCATGGCAACCATTCAGCTGTGCAAAACGCCTGCGTGGACCTAGCTCCGCCTTCGAGATGCAGCTCCTCCCCCAATCATCTCCGTCAGACTAGCCAGCAGCAAGTAGCTAACACCTGGTGGAACTGAAACTCTGCTGATCTCATTATAGTGAAACGTTGGTAAAAACGTAGTTAAAGGGTTAATAGAGGAGCCATGTTGTGATGACTTTCTGAAGGGGGAGTTTTTAAAGAGACAGGCGCAATTTTAAGGTGTAAAATATCAAAGTAATATTCTTTTAAGTCATTGATCTTCAGTTGTTTTTCTTAACAACTGAAGTTAAAATAGTTACTTGATTGTGCTGTAAAATGGCACAATGTGCCTGGAAAACACATAATACTGCCTCTTTACAGCAAAAGGGATGAAAGATTTTTTAGTTGCGTAGGTTTCGTATTACCCATGTGGAAATTTGCACCAATGTTTTTGCATGTGTTGCAGGAATGCTAAAGAAGCTGACCACTCTAAAGGTAGATGACAACCAGCTGACCTCACTGCCTCACACCATTGGGAGGTAAGAAACCAAAACAAATCTGACTCTTCAGCTGAAGTTACGTTAGCTTGCAGCAGCATTCATACTCCACTGAGCGTTTTCACATTTTACCATCACAAACTTCAACCTTTTTAGTGATATTTGAAATAATGGAAGGACACAAAGTAGCACACATTTGTATACTGTAAAAACCAAAATTATTCCGATTTAGATGATGAGCTATTAATTTGAGCAAAATGAATCATATGATTTGAAGTAAAGCTAGCATTTTGAAATAGCCCAGCCAAAGTTTCAACTCCTATTGAGAAACATTAGGGTTATGGCAAAGAAGTCTTCTAACATGCTTTTTATCAAATATGGATTATTGAAATATCATTGAAAACATACAAAAATAGATTTTTCTTTGATTGTTGTTTACCTTCAATTTTTTATTAAATGTCAAAAAAAGAACCGATGTTGATGTTTCAATAAAAATACTTTTAAATGAATAATTTTGTGCTTTATTCAGTTCATCCAGACTTACTTCTTCAGTATTATTAAACTACCAGTCCTTTTGATGCCTCTGAACCAACTTTATATATATAAAATGAGGTTTTCTTTTTAGTTTTTTATGGCAAAATGGCTCAAACGTTTAAAGGTTGGATGTGAACGATTAAACTGTTTATTTGAGAGCAATTGCTTGGACTGAGTTTTATTTTATGGAATCACAGTAAAAGAGGCTAAATACACCACCATAAGCACAAATCCCACTAAAAGAAGTTTAACTTGTGATGTGACAAAATGTGAAAAGGTTTACGGATTATGAACATCTTAATAGTATTCTTTGTTTTGTTGTACTTTAAAACCTCCTTCAGCCAACTTTTAGTAGATTATGGGGGTTTGTAGGTGAAGGGGTTTGTAGGTGGGTCGTTAATCTTGTTTATTGCTGTGTTGTAACGCTGGCTGATGATTGGTTGGGGGGGTCTGTGTGTTGTGTTTGCTGCCGTGCTGTGGCGTTAGTCCGAAGCCAAAGCAAGGGTGAGTAACATGAGCCTTCTGGATCCAAGGGCTTGTTCAGAGACAGATGTTCAGCTGTGCTGCAGATACAGTGAATCAAAGCTTTGCTACCACATGCTGCCAATGTGGGGAACGTTTCATGTCCGAAACAATTACATGCAAACATAAAAAAAGATTCTCTCCTTACCTCATCTGTAAAGTTTTGATTTAATCTCTAGAAATTATTCATGTGCTTCAATACAATTACTGAAAAACACGAAATGAAAAAGGTTGCATGTAAAGTTACTGCAGTAAACAAAATCTTACCAGTTTTTTTAAATCTAGTTTTTAATGGTAAAAGCAATTTTATTAATATAGCACATTTTCAGCAACAAGGCAATACAAAGTGCTTTACGGGAATTAAAAGGAAATACAAACAAAATAACAAACCAGAGAAAAGACCAAAGCAGAAAAAGCTAATAATGTTGATCCAAAGTATATAAACTAGATACTTCTAGTGCAAATTATATTAGAAATAAGCCAAAACTAACTTACCAGTAACCTTTCAACAAGATAAAGGACCTTATTTAATTCAATAATCCCTTAGTTTGGATTAAAAACTACAAGTTCCACTGGCAGAATATTTCACAATTGATGGGCACGGCACCGTTACTTAGCAACCCCAGCCAAGCCCAGCCCGTCACCTAGCAACCAAGTTGTAGTTCTACTGGAAGACTTTCACTTTTAAGAAGATATTTTTTCCGTAAGTGTAACAGAAATAATCTGTCAGTGAAACTAGTAGTTTTTCATCAACATTAATGAAACAGGCTCTCATATCTTGATGAAATGTTACAAGTTATTTTACCCAGTATTTTTGGTTTCTAGTGTAAATATCTTACTACACATGAAATAAGACAAAACCAACTCATAAGTAACTTTTCAGCAAGACGTATGATCTTATTTTAAGTAAATAGTTCCTAAATATTAATAATTAAGCACTAGTTCCACTTGCACATTATTTCACTGACATTTTTCTCATGTTATAATTAAAATAATCTGGGAACTAGAACGTTTCGTCAATTTTTAGGAATTGTACTAGAAACTAGGCCAAAAATAATTGGTAAGATCTTTTGTTTTTGCAGTGTAGTTTTTTTTTGTTTTTTTTTAAGCTCAAAATAAAGGTTAAGCAACATTAAATGTATTACTTTCTTTAAAGAGATTTGAGATGCAATGATGAAATATGTGGAATAATTCCTGTAAGTCATTTTAATCCGTTTTTTGTTTGTTTTTTTGTTGTTGATTTTAATAGATTTATTGACTTGTGGAAAGAATCATTCAGTTCTTTCCTTGAATTTTAGAGTTAAACTGAGTGACTGCAGAGAATCAATTAAACTATATTTCTTCTAAGCTTAACATCTTTGCAAGATCTGTATCTGAACACTCTGAAAGCTTTCTGTATTCATGAACAAGTCCCAAGTTGTAGTCTTGATAAGTAGTTCTGTAGATTAATTACTTCCCTTTAAAGCTCCTTATTGTTTCGTATCCGTTGTTTGAAGTGTTTCTTACCCCTGATAAATATGATCCCTTTATTCTGTGTCTTTTTTTAGATTTTTGAATAAGCTACCACATAAGTTTTATTAATTGTTGTACAGTTTGCTTCATACAGTGTGGACTTTTATTTCATTTTTTTACTTCCTTAAAGAGCCTTAAAAATCAGCTTTGAACCACAGGTGTCATATTTTATAGCCAAGTAAAATAGATTAAAAAACCTTCTCTGGTTGTAAAAATGAAATTGTCTCAATTCTGGGTAGATTGAATGTTTCTGCTGAGGAATTTCATCAAATACTGGGAAAAACCCAAGCCAGGATTAAAACCCAGAACCTTTTTTCTGCAAGACAAGAGTCTTACTAACAGCACTTACCATGCAGACTTTCACATTTGTAAGCAAAGTTGTGAAATTATCATTTGGTTTTTACTTTGGACTGCACTGGAGACAAAATAGTTACCCTTGTAATTTATTCCTAAAGAAAAATTGCTGCCGCTTCCCGAAAATTACTATTTTTCACATACAAAATTCTTGTTTGTTTTAATTTCATAGCTTTTACAGTTTTAGTTTAACATTTTCTATTTTGGCTATTTTTCATGTGCAAAAATCTGATAATTTTGATAACTTTAAATTGGGGGGGGGGGGGGGGGGGGGGGGGGGATTAGAAATATAACTTAATATTGATGAAAAAATGCAAGTTCCATTGGCAGATTATTTCTGTTGCACTTATAACATGGGAAAAATATCTTGCTATAAGTGAAAGAATCTTCCAGTGGAACTAGAACCGGGTTGCTAGGTAACACGCTGGGCTTGGCTGGGGTTGCTAGGTAACGGCCCCAGTAGTACTTTTCAATCAAAAATAAGAGATTATTGAATTAAAAGAAGCTCCTAAATCTTTTTGTAGATAATATTGATGTGCTTAAAGAACTGTGAATAACTTGGTGGTACTTTATTGTGGTTTTGAACCTCAGTTCAATTAATGCAAAAAAAAATTATATATATATATATATATATATATATATAATTTTCAGGTTTATATCAGGTTCATATATATATATATATATATGAACCTGATTCTCAATTATCTTAAATTAAGTTATGATTTTTTTTGTTGCTTATTTTCACTGGAAATAAATCTGCGTCTTGAACTTTACTCCCAACCAGATAGTGACTTCATTTGAAAAGTTAAAGGAAACAAAACAGAAAATTTGGATCTAAAAAATGACATCTTACTTAGCTGAACCTTTCTCTGAAGGTTATAATTGTAACCACAATAGGAAACATAAATGCTATTCACTATAAGCTAACCTTGCCTGGCACCTCTCCTCGTTTCCTCCCATCTCATCTGCTCCCCTTCAGACAGCGTGGTAGTCCAGATGGTCCCGTCTGTTGGGAATAATAATAGCAGACTAATGTAATGTTAACAGTGGCAGTACGTGAATGTAAAATTGTTGTCTCATTAGCATTAGCATGCTGTTACCTCTGTGTCAGGCCAGAGAATACACATAAAGGGGAGTCTGGTTTTCTGCAGTAGAGAAGCTGGGATCTATAAAAATGTAAAAATATTGTTGACATACTTTTCTAGGTGATTAATTTCAAGCCTTCATCTTTAATTTTAATCATAATTTAATAAAGACTGAAGCTAGCCATTCACTTGGTATTGAAATACAGATCCAAATTCAAATTTACAAAAGTTTTTAAAAAGTTTGTTTAGATTTTTAAAACAAACTTATACACACTTTCTTTGCATGCTGGTGAGTTTTTATTTTATGCATTGTGCAGAGTGAGTAGAGCACCCAAAAATGCTGCTCAAATAAGAGTAGAACTACGTCAACATATTTTTACCAAAAGTAAAAAGTAACCATCCAAGAAATTACTCAAGTAAGACTAAAAAAGTATTTGGTAAAAAGTCTATTCAAGTACTGAGTAACTGATCAATCATTTCATATTTATAAAATGACATAACCAGATGGATCTAAATAAGAAGTAATGTGGAAATGTTGGTATTTTAAGGACCAAAATGACAATTATTCATATAAGTAACAGAAACTGACAAAATCAGGCAAATTATTATTTTTTTCCAAATCAGTTTTTCTCAATAAAAAAACTTAGAAAACGTTTTAAAAAACTGCAGGTGTGTATCTGTTTCTAGTGACTTTTTGGTTTAAACATGTTTTTTTTACTTCAGTGGGTAGAAAATCCAGAAATTTTACTCAAGTAAGAGTAGAAATGCTTCATAATAAAATTACCCAAGTAAGAATAAAAAGTACAGCATTCGGAAAATACTCCTAAAACTATTTTTTTCAAAACATAATTGAGTACAGATAGATAGTTACTACCCAACTCTCCTTGTGAGTTTCTATTATAATAAAGCAGAATTTTACAGGAGGCTTAATGCTGATCTTTGATTAGATATTAAAATGATTTTGTTTCTCGTTTCAGTCTTAAAATTAATTTCCATTTGTAGAGAGGAATAAGGTTTTAAAACTGCCACAGACATACTGCATCTTGCAGAATGACGTTTTTCCTTTTTCGTGTTCTCTCTTGGTTTTCTTCAGCCTATCTTTGTTGGAAGAGTTGGACTGCAGCTGTAATGAGTTGGAGTCGTTGCCTCCCACCGTCGGCTACCTGCACAGCTTGAGAACTTTTGCTGCAGATGAGAACTTCCTCACACAGCTGCCGCGGGAGGTGAGCTAATTCATGTCCGCTTTAACATTGACATAATGCAGAACTCAGGTTAAACAACATATACGATTTTAGTGTAATCAAAAAATAATTGGAAATATTTAAAGGGAACCGACTTTGCAAACATCACATTTTGAACATTTTTGTACTTCCCACTTGAGTCTCTATTGCTTCTGAAAACGGTTAATGTAAAAATTAATTCATGTTTTTTGTCTGAAAATTGAGGTGATTTCTGAATGCAGTTGGTTGCAATGGGTTTACATTCATTTATTCTTGAATATAAATGGATGCTGCACATATTTATACATTTGTATTTGCAAAAACCTCTGCACCACTTTGCGTAGCTCTAACGTGCAAAATCGCTATGCATACAAAAGTAATCCTTTGTCACTTAAACAAAAAATGGAGCAAACTTTTAATTTGTTCTGATAATGTGTGTGGGTGTGTGTGTGTGTGTGTGTGTGAACTTGTGTTAGATCGGTAACTGCAAGAACGTGACGGTGATGTCACTTCGGTCCAACAAGCTGGAGTTTCTGCCTGACGAAATCGGACAGATGACCAAACTGCGCGTGCTCAACCTCAGCGACAACAGGTACCGGCGTGAGCGCGTCGTCACGAGGCAAAACTTTCTCAATGGCAGCTCCACTGCTTTCCTTCTCACTGCTGAGGCGGCCTTTGGTTGCCGTGGGAACCGGCGAGCGTGTTGCATGCTCTGCAGGCTGTTCAGTGCGTGGGAACACGAAACATCTCTATTCTTTCCCGCTCCCTCCTCCCCTCCTTCTTTCTCTTTCTTTCTTCCTCGTAGGTTAAAGAATCTACCGTTTACCTTCACCAAGCTGAAGGATCTGGCAGCTCTGTGGCTCTCAGACAATCAGGTATCTGTCCTTTACCCTGCAGGAGAACACACCGGCGAACCCATAAGGACCCCCCACATGTTATTGCTTACATCCGGAAAATTTGCACAACGCTGGAGAGCAAAAAGACAATTATATCCCATGCCATTCATAACCGCGCTGCCGCGGCAGAACAATTCCATTAACTAAATGTAGCCTGGACGTGCAGGTTTTATTCATTTCGTGCTACGCGCCACAGTAAACAGAGAAATAAAGCAGAAAAAACGCTAAAGAACAACTCAAAAATACCTTTTTTCTCGCTACACGCAGACTCGTTGCCATAGCAACTGACGGCACTTTATGTTTCACTCAAACATTTCCCACACATAGAACGGCACATTCAGTCCGTTACAGTTTCATAATACTTATTTTGCAGTTACTACTAAGTGATCACTGTGGTATTAGATTAGCTACTCTTGCTATAAGCTAAGCTAACAGAGGTGGCTGATTAGCTAATTTAAACACCTGCTCTGCTGATGATCTGTCAGAGGTGGTGTTTAGGTCGCCTTTTTTTAATTTGTGTCAATTATGTCAAGGCAGACATATATTTCCATTTTTAAAATTGATACTAATGTATTCATACGCTTCCACAAATTTCAATTAAGACATTATTAGCATATTACATATATTACTGATCATGCACAGTAAGGTTTCATTAAAGGGCTGCTGGTTATTTTTGGTGTCAGTGCTCTCTGAATTGATATTTATCATATTAGTGTTAACAAAATATTAATGACAAATTCAATAAAATTAATTTGTAATCTAAAAGTGACCCAAGATTTGGTCCAGCTTGTTTCCTCAAACTGTAAAAAGTGAGTGGAGAAATGAGAGTTTGACCGTTTGTTTCTGTTTTTCAGTCCAAAGCTTTGATCCCGCTGCAGACGGAAGCCCACCCTGAAACCAAACAGAAAGTTTTGACCAACTACATGTTTCCACAACAGCCCAGGCATGACGAAGGTAGAAAATATCTGTTTTTATGTCGCGTAAAGTTTGAATGTTGTCAAGGAAAGCTCACGCAATATTTTTGGTTTGGACAACATCACTGGGTGATCTTGAAATATTGATTGATTTTTCCCCAAATCTTTTAAAAAATATTCAACTGAAACAGCAAAACTTAAAGTTACCAGTGGAATTAAGATGTTGAAGCATCCACAGTACTAGTTATGTTTTATCCTCGTATTTGCTGCTGTAAATATTCTTTCCTTATGTCTTTACATTGTATATCAATGAATTATGTTAAGACTGTTTTGGATGGTTTTCAGCATCGATGCTCATGTAATTCCCTTCAGGCTCACAAATCATTGTTTTTTAAAAATTGCTTCACAAATATTATAAAGTGTGCGAGTAACAAATAGCTGCTGCTGCTCTCAAAACGCTGAAATCATAATTATCCCTATAGTTACACAGATGACTTAATATTTTCCCAGATGACCTCTCCAAGGAATTTAGGTTTAGTTTTTGAAGCAATTTTAGAACCAATGATGACTGATGTCAGAAGGTGAAAACTAACACAAAACTAAACTAGAAGTAACTTTTTTAGCAAAATACTGGAGCATGTTTTAGGTAAATAATTCCTTAATAGTTGAACTGGCAGATTATTTCACTTATAAAAAATCTTTATTTTGTTGTTAAAATGGGAAATGCTTCTTAGATTATTATATTTTAGATTATTTTTTTCAGTTTGAGATTTTTTTTATGTGCTTCAATATGCCATAAATTTAACAAAATTATTATAGCTAAAGCTTCATCTCAACTAAGGGCCTTGGATATTTGTTAACATGATTCTGTTTCATAATGCTGAAGCAATATTATTTCAAAGCACCCATTAATGTTTACATATATATATATATATATATACATAATTATTATTATTATATACTGGATTTTTATAGCAATACAACATGATTACTTCACTTGTAACAAAACATTTTTCCCATGTTAAAAGTGAAATAATCTGTAGTAAGTACTTTTACTCTTTTTCAATATTAAGAAATGGACTTAAAACAATATTCTTTATATTGCTAAAAAGTTACTTCTAAGCATTTTTTATCTTTTTTCAAGTGTACTAAGATATTTAGACTTGAAACTAGATTTTGTGTTTTTGCAGTTTAACATGAGGTTAAATTTGGGATCTCTGACAGTTTATCTCTGTAAAATTTGCCCTCCTATCTTTTAAATGCTCCTGTGTTTCTCTGTATTTTTGCAGATTACCAGTCGGATAGCGACAGCTTTAATCCTACACTGTGGGAAGAGCAAAGACAGCAGAGGATGACTGTGGCCTTTGACTTTGAGGACAAGAAGGACGAGGAAGACAACTCTGGGAAGGTCAAGGTCAGCTTTTTATTTTTCTGATTCTGTTCATTTCTCTCTGAATATTTTGTCATACAATTTTTAGCTGTCTAGTGATAACTAGCATGATTAAAACACTGCTGAATGAATCTTAAAAAGAAAATGAACAGTGTTTAATTTAAAGCAGGGGTTTCCAAAGGGAGGCCCGGGGGCCACTTGTGGCCCCTGGACTGATTTTCTGCGGCCCCCAACTGCATTTAAAAAATGACACAAATTTGGCCTGTAAATGTAGATGGATGCTTTTAATTTGTAAGCAGGGTAAAAATTACTAACAAAATGTAAAGTACAACACAAAGTATTCATGTTTTTATAACGAAGTTTTAACAAAAGGTAAAACCAAGTTTATCCAGAGACATTTACTGAAAAGCTGCACCCAAATCAGCTTTTATTCTCTCTTAAACTTTGGCTGAATATAGCAAAATTTTTGAAAGAACCAAATCCTGCTCTTATTACTGAAAAAAATGTATCAATCAAACCCAAAAGAAACTGAAAACTAGACGTTTTTCTTTTAATACAGCAAATACGTAAAATCTGCTACAGCGTATTAGGGCCGTTGTGACAGTAACCTAAGAAATTCTCTACAAAAACAAGGACATTTGCTGGAAAAAATTACAATTTTAGATATTAAAAAATTACAACTACAACAAAACTTTTTTTTAAAATGTCTGAATTTCAAATGTCAAAAATTTTCTTTTGAAGAATCTCCAGAAGCTCTCTCTGTAGAATATTTCTGAGATTAATAACAAAATTTCTGACATTTTGGCAAATGTACTCCTTTTCTTATATCTACAAAGACCCTAATACACCATTGGAAAATCCCTTTCAAGTTTTGGATCTACAACAAAAATCCGACTGCTTTATTGTCTTGATTTTACTTTAGGGTTTTTTTGGCTACTTTTGAATCTACAATTTTGGAGAAAAAGTTTGGACCACCCTGATTTAAAGGTTTCTGTTGGCTTCAGGTGGAGATAAACCTGAAGCGCTACCCAACGCCGTACCCTGAGGATCTGAAGAACATGGTCAAATCAGTGCAGAGTCTTGTGGGTAAAAGCATGCATCCAGGACATGGGCACCAGCATCAGCTGAGCTCAGGCACTGCCACCTCAGCAGGAACCAACATGGAGCATGCACACCTCAGCAAAGAGCAGTACGAGCCTCCGTGGCCCCTGCCCCCAAAAGAGGTAAGAAAGAAGCAGAAAACTGTAGAAACTTCCTCAAAATTTCATGTCTTAATCTGAATTTTACATTGTTTTTACAAAATTTATTTATTTAAACATTACTGGTGGATCACAGGCAGAGAATTCACTATATTGCCTAAAATATTCAGAATTTTTTTTTTCAACTCATGGTATAAGGCAGATAATCTCTGAAAAATTTTAGTTCTTCTGCTTCTCCCAGTGCTAACTAGAAACAACCAATCAGAGCCCGTAGGCGGGGCTTAGCGCTGTTAGTCATGCTCATGTCCTCCCCCCTAGTTGGTATGGCCACCATTAATAAATCAATCAATTTATATGTATAGCGCATTTCAGCAGCAGGGTGGTTCAAGGTGCTTTACGTTATAGAAATACAGAATTACAAATTTATAAAGAAAACACCTTCAACCTTCATTTTGATGTGTGTCATCACCAAAAGAAACTGTTTATTTTATAGCAGCGTGTTCATGGAGATGGTTGACAGCGCTAAGACCCTCCTCCTGGCTCTGATTGGTTGTTTTTGACCGGGAGCGGTGCATTTCTTCAGACAGCAACAGCAGCTCAGGGAGGAAGTGGAGAAGTTCGATCTTTGCACAGATTGTCTGACTCATATTATACTGTAATTTGTGACAGTTTTCACAAATATGTAAAAGAAAATCATATTTTTATAAAAAGATTCATATCACTTTGTCTCTCTGTTTGCTGCTTTAACTGTTCGGTGAACGCTTTCCATAAGGTTTAGACGTTTATTTGTGAGGTCAGACACTGATGTAGTCTCATTGCAAATGTGTTTGTCAGGTTTAGATGTTGCCATGGAAACCGTTAGAGCACCTGAATTAGAACCTCTGACTTTATGATGTTGATGAAAAAATGAAACGTGTTTGACCACAGCGTGTCTTAACCTCTTACTTTGCTCAGTTGATGCAGGTGTTTGATTCATTTGACGGACGAAATGAAACTGTTTGCCAGGTGACCGACAGAGAGATGCAGGACTTCTCTCAGTCTCAGCTAATGGATCAAGGACCAATGCATAATTCTGGCATCGACATCCCCAAGAGGAAGGACAAGGAGGACTTGACAGAAAGTTCGGAGGTACAAAACTGACGCTGCTCGCTCGTAAAAACAGGAGTTAAGTGTTTACTGTGGAGTTGTTCTGTTTTTCTTGATATTGTTTAATACAAAATTCATGCAGTCTTTGAAGGGATAAAACATGTTATTATTTAAATGAATGTCCAAGAATAAAAACATGTTGATGGGTTATGATGCTTTGCTGATTATTTGAAAAAATATATATATTTATTGACACCACCCTCCATATTTATTGCATCCCTGATGTATGCAAAACTTTAAAACATATTTCCTTTTACTGCTGTTGCATAAAAATCTCATCTTTATTTAGTGTGGAAATCCCCTGTTAGTAATTGATTTAGGCAAAAAAGCAATGGCACAAAATTTAGAGGCTTCAGATTCGGATTAGCTTAATTTTTGGTAAATTTAGATTGCAAAAATAGCAGCAAATATAAAACGCTGTTTTACAAACCAATAATTTACTAAAAAAGGAATAGGCTTGTCCTATAAATCTTTCATTTCTTCTTTGCATTTTATGTTCCGAGTGTGTATGAAGTTTTGTCAGCCTGTAAATATAACATAATACAGGTATTTTTGTCTCAGCTGCTGGTCTGACTGTATGATCCTTTGTAAAATACTGTGGGAAGAAGTAATGCCCTATTGATTAACAGGAACTGTTCATCAAAAGTACTTAATGAGATTTTGTGTTTTTGCAGTGCAGAGATGCTAAGTGTAATAAATTAGAAAAAATAATAATTGTGGTATTTAATTTTGTGCTGAATAAATTCACTTAAGTTAAAGCTGGTATTCTAACTTTCAAAGTGAAATAATGGTTCATTAATTTTTTTGTTCCTTTTGCATGTCTGAACTGGGCGTATTTAGACATGCGTTACAGTGACTGAGTTTCTTTATCCTTGATCAGGACTCGATGGGCGGCTCTCCTAATGACATCCGTATCTCCGATATGAGGCCAACGCTGGTGGAGCCACCAATGTACAAACCAAAGGTGGTGCTGCTGGGGAAGGATAAGAAAGGTACTGCATCATGCAGGGATGCAATCACAAAGCTGCAAATGGTCACTTGATGGTTTTGCTTTTAGAAACTGTGAGGCATGTTGCAATGGTGTCCATCAATTAGTCACAATGTGAGGCAGATTAACTGTAACACATTACAGAGAGAGAGATTCAATGAACCTCTAAATGCACCTCTCCGTCTGGTATAAGCAGTGTTTTGTTTGCCCTATTTTAATTGACTTACCCTTAAGGCATTTCTTTCATCTGAAGGAAACAAAGCTAATTTTAGCTTGTAAAAAAAAAAAATCAGCCAGCTCGAAATTATTTATTTAGAGCTTTAATCGCTTCTTCCAAGGAAGAGTTCTTTTCTCGTTCTCTGGTACAAACAATAGCTTCATCAGAGCTCTTTAATGTGAGCTCTACAGGGAATAAAAAACCCAGACAGCTCATCTGCTTTGCTTCATATTTGGTTTCTATGTCTATCTACAGCGGTTCAGTCAGTGAAAAAATAAGGAAAGTCTTAATTTATTCAAATTTACAGCTGTGAAAACATTCCTTAAGAGGGACGATTGATGATAAATTTACATACTTCCATTTGCGTTTTTACTGCTTCTGAAAACCGCTTAAACAGTTAAGAAAAGCCATTTTTTGGCAATAAGTTCATGTTTTTTGGTGTCTGAATAATGCGCTGTTTCAAAAACTTCCGGTATTAGCAGGCACCTCCCCTCACCTGGCAACCCAGCCTGTTACCTAGCAACCCAGCAAAGCCTAGCCCGTCACCTAGCAACCAAAGAACTGAGACTAAAATCTCAGTGTGCAAGAATTATTTTGTTAAAAAATTTAGTGACCGATCATAACCTGTTCAGGGAAGCAAAATAGGTCACCTGTAAATATCTGAAATAGTTTATTTTTAGCTCAGAGGCGATCAGAGCATCGGAAAACTGCACTCAAGTAAGAGCAGCAATTCTTCAACTTATTTTTACGCTAGTAAAAGTAAGAAGTATCCAAAATTACTCAAGTAAAAAGTAAAAAAGTATTTGTTAAAAAGTCTACTTGAGTACAAAGTAACTCATCAAATTATCAATCATTTAATTTTTTTAAATTACATCATCCAAAATATAAAGTTAGGTGGAAATTTTGGTTTAACACAAACTGCAGGTGTGTGTCTGGTGTTTTGTTTTTTTTTTTGGTTAAAACATTTTTGTTTTTCATTCAGTGGAAAGAAAATCCAGAAATTTCACTCAAGTCACAGTAGTGATACTTCATAGAAAATTAACCAAATAAAAGTAAAAAGTACAGCACAGTAAAAATACTCTTAAAAGTACATTTTTTCAAAAAGGTCCCTCAAGTAAATGTAACTAGTTACTACCCAACTCTGCTTAAGCCTAAAATCAAACAGTAAAAACTACCAAAATGTGACCTTCAGCAGCACAAAGCTATTTATTCTGTTATTAGAAGTGTTGTAAGACATTTTAGAAAGAGACATTTGTTCTTCTGTGTCCCCGTCCAGAGTCGACAGACGAGGAGGTCGATAAGCTCCACTGTCTGAACCACAGCGGCTCCTCGGCCACCTACTCCGACTACTCACCCTCACAGGGCTCCTCGGGCTCCTCCAATCCATCCGCCAACACACACTCTCACACACACCCTCATGCGCACGCACACACTCCTGCCCTGCCCGCCCCCAGTAAGGACCAGGCCCCTCAAACACACTGGACCAACAGGTAAATACACCGGCTTCATGTTCCACGGCAAAAACAAAACATCTTGTGGAGTACTTTTTGTCTCGTTACTAGAGACGAAACATCTTGGTTCACTTGAAATAAGACAAAAATAACTCAAGTGTATTTTTGAGTTAGTACTTGCTAAATATTGATGATAAAATACTAACTCCACTGGCTGATTATTTCACTTCTACATGAGGAAAACGTCTTGTTAGAAGCAGTGGCGTTGCAAGATCTATTTTATGGGGGCTCGAGCCCCTTAAAATCCCCCTTGAATAATTTGGTGGGGTTTTTTGTTGCTGCTATAATTTTTTGTTTGCCATCAAGTTTAATATAATGTTGCCAGAATATCAGTTTAAAATGTCATTTTTAAATTAAGTATGATCATAAATCTGTCAGTTTCCCTTTACTATATATTAATATAGTCTGGGAAATATAGCTGCACTTACTTAGAAGGTGAACAACATTTGCATGTTGGTAACATTTGCTTGGAAATCATTTTATCATATTGATTAACTGTTTATAATCATATTTCATAACATTTTTAGAGGCTTCTGTTACTCTGAATACTATTTTAAAAGTAGGAAAGCAGCTTGTTTGTCTTTGTTGCTGTTTGAGAAATGTTGTCCTCGCCCGTTTATGTCCTGGGGTCTAAGCCCCCCTGGTGTTTAAAACCTAGTGACACTCCTGATTATAAGTGAAATAATTCGCCGTTTTCATTAATATTAATGAATTATTTACTTAAAACAAGCTCATATATCTTGCTAAAAAGTCACTTGTAAGTTAGTTTTGTCTTATTTCAAGTGTTTTAGAGTATTTCCACTAGAGACTCGACTGATACTTGGTAAAATTGTGTGTTTTGCAGTGTATGTTCTCATCAAACATCTCATCTATTATCATGTTTTCTCCTGCAGTTTTCTACATCTCTTGCATATCTCACCCATCTATCAACTCGCTCCATCTTTTCTCTTCTCCCTCCATCTTTGTGCAAAGATGTTTGCTCGCGAAGGTCAGAGAGTCTTGTTAAGATGCTGCAGATTGCCGTTCAGTTTGTTCTTTCTCTGGTTTGAAGAGGCTTCCTGTGTGGGCTTCACTGTTTGGAGGCGCATTGCTTTTTGCACAGAGAGATGAAAAGAACCAATTAAAGAGGCATGGTTCCTCTGCGGAGGGTGTTGCACATTAATGATAGAAGCTGACGTATGTGGAACTGAGAATCGCATTAAAAATTTATGTCAAAACGTGTTTTGAATCTGGTTTTTGTCTCGCAGTAGTGAACAGCAGTAAAAAAAAATGTATCTTAGATCGCAAGCCTAATCTCTTACAAATGTAGCCTCAGATGTGATGCTTAGTTTTTATTAAAGTCAGACTGTGTATTACTAACAAATAATTTTCAATATTTTCAATAAATGTGTTTACCTGAGATTAAATCTTGTAAAAAGGTTTTTTGTAATATCTGTTTGTTAAATATATCAGGTAGCAGTTATAGTTAAAATATATAATAGAAATTCTTTAAATTTTTAAGTGAAAGTCATCAACAAATAGAAAAAGAGAAGGTGTATCCTTCCTTTATGCTTTTACAGAATGTTTTGTGCTAAAACCTCAAACTTTAGTATTTACGGTTAATCTGCTTGTGTATTTTTAAGGAGGACTGCGAAACTCTGCTTTGAGTCTTCAAAAATAAACATATGCAGATACAAAATGTGTGGAATCCCTGAAAAGTTTTATTTTTGCATCTAATAATCCTCTGCCAGTAATCAGATTTTTCTGGTGCTTGACCTTGAAAAGCTCCTGCACTAGAAACATACTTCCTCTTAGTTTCTCCTTCTTTCTATCCCACTTTTACTTTGTAATTTTTTTCAGCATTATATTAGTTATTTCACAAAGTCTGTTCAGATCTCAGTCTGTATGCTA
The DNA here is from genome assembly GCF_003331165.1 of Xiphophorus hellerii. Classification (NCBI taxonomy): domain Eukaryota; kingdom Metazoa; phylum Chordata; class Actinopteri; order Cyprinodontiformes; family Poeciliidae; genus Xiphophorus; species Xiphophorus hellerii. The sequence continues at coordinate 1,395,596 of NC_045680.1, read as the reverse complement.
CGTTTTTTTTTTTTCTTTATTTGCCTGCATCCTCGTAAAACATATTTGTTTACAAAGATGCAAATGACAGTGAAAAGAGTTTGAAGGCACTTGCATTTGGCATCCATCCTCTTAGAAACATAATTACTCCAAACATGGTTCTTTGCCCAGTTGATGTTTAGGAGGAACATCAGAGATGGAGAGAAAGCTGTCCGGTTCCAAGTGCCAGTGGGTTGGACTGCACAGCACATGTTCAAGATTGCACTGACTGTAGTATGAAACAGTTCAGTTTGTTCTCTTTATAAGTAACTCCTAATATGTTTTATTTATTTTTGTAGACTTGCACAGTCATTCCCAAAGCCTATTGACTCCAAGCCCCTGCTGTCTCAGAGAGAAACCCCTCCATCGGGAACGCTGCAGCAACGAGGAGATCGGCGTCCACTCAGCGAGCCTTTTGATTGGTCGGAGGCTCAACACTATGACAACACGGGTTTTGACGCTGAGGAGTCTCAGATGGACCCGACGTCTTCTCATACAAGTCAGGGTAATCCGCCGCTGGGCTCCAAACCCCGCAGCCAGTCGGCTCATGGCCGCCGGCCCCTCCTCAGGCAAGATCGAATCGTAGGAGTCCCCTTGGAGCTGGATACCCAGACGCTCCCCTACCACGGTAACCAGCGCTCCACCCCGGATAACGACCCACAATCCTCTGGACCTTCTTCCCAAAATCCCTGGCAGAATTGGACCAGGACGCCCAGCCCATTGGAGGACAGGACTGCTTTCCCCTCAAAGCTGGACCTGACGCCAACCTCAAGCCCCAATCCTGACCGTAAGGACATGGACTCAAGGTGAGCGAATGGAGATGCTGACAGCTAATAGACTTATAACTAATAAACTAATACTGGTTTAATGGCTTATTAGATTAAAATTAGTTCCAATCGATTATCTGACAACGTCTGCTTAGGCCAGGGTTTCTCAAACGGTTTCAAGTTGAGGAACTCTTAACCTATTTAATAACACTCACTGAACACCTAACTTGAAATTGCCCTGCAATAACACAACATCTTTATATATACAACCTAAAATGAAAATATTTGTCTCTTAACTCACTTATTGTGTTTAAGTCGATGTGACCGGCCACTACCAAACCATGGGCAAGTCGACTTGTTTTGAGTTATTTACAGATTCTGAAAGTGTGGATTTTAATCTTTCCAATAATGTCAAACACATCTAAATAAAAACAGAAGTTGTTCTTTACTACCAAGTGTTGTGTACATTAGTAACATTTAGGGCTATTTGTAACTTAAAAGCCCGATAAAAGAATTATAGACTTGAGTTGTTTTGGCAGAAACAAAAACTATCTTCTGCACTATTAAATATAAAAGTGATCCACTCTATCAATTGTTTATCTGTTGTATTTGAGCATTATAAGCAAGAAAGGTTTTAAAAATCAAAGAAAATTTCTCACCAACTGAGACTTGAGTCCTACGGTTCACGGCACAGGAACGTTCAAAAGAATCAAATCTCTGGTGAACGACACATCAACACTCTCCCCAGTTCCCCTGTTTACTTTTTTTTCTGTTTCTGTTATAATTTCCTGTGTTTTTATTTCCAGACTGGAGCAGGGCTCAGGACCTTTGCCTGGATCCTGGACGTATCACAACAGCCAGGGGGAGCAGATCAGGAAGGATCAGCTCATCGTCAGCGGGGGAAACAAGGTCACAGTGGTGATGAGTAAAAGCTCCGACCGACTTTCCCCCATGATGAAGGAGACCAGATCCAAGTTTAAGAAGTCCCAGAGCATTGATGAGATCGACATTGGCTCCTATAAAGTCTACAGGTAAATTCAGTACGCATATTTAGTCTGTAAGTCAAGAGAGACGTCTAGAGATTCCTACAGTCAGTGATTTGTGTAAGTCTTTGGCCTCCTGATAACGATTTTAGACAATTCTGATTATGTTCATGAATAATATTCAAAACATTTCTTTATAGCCTTCCTACCATTAATTGCAGTTAAAATAATATATTATTATTATTAACAGAGTAAACTTCCCACTGTATGTGTGTGTGTGTGAGAGAGAAGCCCAATTTTCACAAATATCTCCTTTTTGTTTTGAAATTATACTGAATGTAGATAAAGTTGAGTTTCTTTCTGTAGAAAAGATCTCTAACATGATACGTTGGATCTCTGAGTTTTTTATGTTGCCTTGTATTTTCATCTTTCTTCCCAGTATTCCTATGGAAAGCTACAGTTCATCCATTGAGCAGCAGACCAGTTTGGACCGCCCAGAGCTCCCTGGTTCCATGGAGCAGACCAGCATGTCACGGTCTCAGTCTGCCCCCATGTTAGATGATGAGCTGGGCTTCCCAGGACACGGAGGCGGCAACCAGAATCAGTCGGGACAAAATCAAAAACCTGCCATTCCTCACAAGGCCTATCATTTTGACCAGAACTACAACCCCCAGGTCAGAAATGCATATATATATATATTTAAAAATATGACATTGTGGCATGAGGAAATATAGATACAGGTATGTTGCATGTTATCATTTACATCCAGAAATTTTGCACATGTGCACAACTCTGGAGGACAAAAAGTTGATTCTTTTACTTGCTGCGATAGAACAACCCAGTTGACAAAATGAAATCTGGAGACGTAAATTAATAATTAAATCTTATTAATTTAGTGCAGTGCGCCACAAAGTGAAAATAACACAGAAAACTCAAAACTGACACTCTGTCGGTTTTACACTATACACGGATCCGTTGCCATAGCAACTGACTGACAACAGCTCCACTAATATATCAGCACGTCAACATTTTACACACGAAGAACATTACATTCATTCGATTACAATTTTCCGGCTTGATGTTTATTATTAATAAGTAATCATCTGAACACAGCAGTGGTTGATTAGCTAATTTAAACACCTGCGCTACTGATAATCTGTCAGAGTTGGTGTGTGGGTTGCCTTTTAAAAAAAAGAAATTAACTGAAGCGAAACACTCCGAATTCTGCAGCACATCTACATGTTAAGATTGTCATAGTCAAGCTAGCATAACTGACTGACTTCTCTCTCCCTCGCTATTTTTTTTTTTTTAATTAAAAAAAGTGAAATGTGACACCTTGGAGCTTATCTAGTTACCATATTTTTGGCAATTAGGAGGAAATCACCACCTCTCTTTTTCCTATAGATATCACACATACAATTAAGATTTAGCTCATAATGTTGACAACTTTACAGCTTAAACCAATGGTAGCCATCATTGCCAAGCAGGTTTTTCCCTCCAGCAGGAAACTGAGGGGTGGGATTATGTCACGTTGCAACATAGTTCAAAACTTTTAAGAAATGCAGCATTTTGGGGGTAAATTCAGATAATTCTCAAATACCAAGCTTAGTGTGTCAACAATAATGCCTGAAACATTTCTACTTGACTCATTGATTAACTTTCTACCCAATCAGGTGACCATAGATCGCAGGATCCCTCCTCCATTCCCTAACACACCAGATTATGTAAACCACTCCACAAAGGCCATGGATTACTTGAGTCAACCGGGAAAGACGCTACCCAAGGAGCTTGTGAGTCCTCGGTATCGCGCGTATCCCCCGCTGGAGATGTTTTCATTCCCCCAAGCCCCAATCAACCAGGACGGCCCGTCCAGCCAGCAGCAGCAAACGATCTCAACTCAGCGCTCCAGGCCAGGCTTTCTGAGGAGAGCCGACTCTTTGGTGAGCTCTACTGAGCTTGCCTTGTTTCGCAGAGTTCATGAAGCCCAGCAGGAGGCGCTACAAGAAGCTCAATACAAGCATCAGGTATGAGCCAGTAAAAAAACAAAGAAAATAATGCCTCTTTAAAATTCATTGCATAACATATGCAACATCAGAAATGTGTTTATATTAATCCACACAACACATATTCTGCTATAAATATATGAAAGCAATTACAGTAATCAGAAACAAACCTGTTAATCTTGATGTATTGAAGTATTTCTTTTAGTTGAGTGATAGCAAATTCTTTCTGTTACGTTTTTATGACATTCTAATTATTACAGTTTTCTTTTATACTGTTCATAAAGTGTGCTCTGCAAAAACGCAACATCTTACCAAGTAATTTTGGTCTAGTTTCTAATGCAGACATCATAGTACATTTGAAATAAGACAAACCAAACTTATAACAAGATGTTTCTCCCATTTTATAAGTGAAATAATCTGCCAGTGGACCTAGGGCTTTGTCAACAGTATTAAGGAATTACTGACTTAAAACAAGCTTTTTTTTATCTTGCTCAGGAGTTCCTTATAAGTTTTTGTCTTATTTTAAGTGTAGTAAAATATTTGCACTAGAACCTAAACCAAAAATACTTTGCTAGATTTTGTGTTTTTACAGTGTATTTTGAGAAAATCAAGTCTGTCGTCTTTTAAACCGTATTTCTGACCATTCCACCAAAAATACAATCACCTTTGTGTTTACACTCCTTCATTCCAATAGATTTAAAATACAGCAATAACATAAAGTAATTTAAATCAATGTGCACCAAATTAGCAAAATGTACATCTTTTGACAGTTTGTGAAGAATGACAGTGGATGAAGGCCACTGCAGATAAAAAAAAAAATGAAGAAATTTCCAACAGAAATCTCAGGAATTTTCTAGAAAAATACTTGGAAATTTCTGAGCTTGAAAAGTCAAAGATTTGCAAGAAAAAAATTTATTGACTTGATACAAACCCCTAAATCTTGCTGAAAATGTATTTGTAAGTTAGTTTTGTCTTATTTCAAGTGTACTAATAAACTATAAACTAAACCAAAATTACTTGGTAAGATTTTGTGTTTTTTGCAGTTTGCAGCTGATATATGAAGATTTTCTGTCTTATCAAAAGAGAAACCCATTTACATTTGTGTAAATGGTGCAAAATGTGTATCGATTCTGATAAAAACAAACTAATATAATTTATTTGTTTGGACTCAGATGGACCCGCCTCATTACAGTCGGGCTCTTGCCTACTCGTCCCCCATGGAGCTTTCTGCCCTCACCAACATGTCTGACAACCAAAATCAGATGATGCACAACAAGAGAAATGGTCGCTACGACGACGACTACACCACTTACCAGGAGCAGAAGAAGCCCATGATTGGTTATCCGACCAAAAGTCTGACTCAACGTCGCCCCCTGTCTGCTAGGAGCTACAGCACCGAAACGTACGGAGCATCTCAGGTAACGCGAAAAAATTTGCTTTAGCTGCATCTCTTTTTCCTTATAAGCTGGGTTTTGAGTTTTTGATTTTATCTATATTTAAATCAGCTTTATATATAATTAGATATGATATATAATTTTTGTTTTAGTTAAAGTGAAAGCAGTTTTTCCATCTACAAAACAAGTTATTGTTTTTCAGTGCTTTCTACTGTTTGTATGATTTTCTTTCTCAGCAGGTCACATTTGCTTATCAGTGGAAATTTTCTACTGATAATTATGTGGCTCCTACCTCTCATTATAGCAGTATTATAAAATAAATAATAAATATTGCTTCCTACAACACATGATAACAAAATCCCATGGAAATAAGACAACTGTAATAAGATACTTTTACAGGAAAATGAAAACACATTTAAACATTTATATTTTTTGAAATATAAATGTTTTAGATTTAGATTTTAAAAAATAGACACAAATTATTAGGATCTTTTTAGAGTTGTACTGTAATAAATCCTAATAACAATATCTGAAGTATTGCAGCAACTATAGATATGTTTATATTTTCTTTATCACATGTATCATTTTAAAGTAATTCACTGTCAACTAATGCAGCTGATCATCTAATGCCCACACATCTGTTTGTTGGACAGCAATAGATCCTTCTGTTGAGTTTTCAGTAAGTTAGCCTCACCTGTAAATATAAATGATTTAAGTAGTTGGAGGGATTCATACATAGACCAATGTTAGGGTTTCCCCTAGAAAACTTGCTAAGCCCGGTGGTCGGGGTGCCAAGGCGGTCCACCGTGTTTTTGTGTTAAAAGATGTTAAGTAGAGAGGAAATGTAAAAATATTACTGGGTAATTATATGTTACTGGAAAACATCGCCAGTGAAACGTTATTTAAACCCACAACTAGTCTGAAAAACAACCAATCAAAAAATCCATTTAAAATGAATATCAAATATTTCCACTTCTGTTTAATCCAAATTAAGTCAGCTGCTCCATCAGGCCCCCAGGGCTCCAGGGGCCCCATAAATGCTAATATTTTAACACAGACCACAGATACATAAATGTAACATTTATTTATTGAGATTACCAGTGGTGTTAAAGGAGCTGTCAAGCGGTCAACCGGGGCCATACATAAACTTTACAGGGAAAACAGAGCCACACGCTGGGCAGCGTGTTGAGATGTAAAGGTCGCACATAATACACAAAGATAAATCATTCTCACCGCTCGCTCAACGCACACCTCTGAATTTGCTACTACAAGTTATTCCTGTGGTTCATATTGCTGCGCAACCAGAGCTAACCCGGTGGGTTTTAAACTCTTACCTTGAGTTCTTCAAAGAAACATAATTTCTCACAGGAAGTTGATGTAAATATCCATACAGGTCAGCCTTTGCGTGATCCACGCTGAGGGAAAGCAGCGGCAGCGCTCGAGGCCACCAGGCTTATAATACACTGGGGGAAACCCTGGATGTAAACATGGATTGTTATTCATAAAATTAAGCAAAACACTCTTGAGGTGAGGAATACTTTTTTATTTCCTTAGCATGCAGAATATTAGATCTTCTTTGGTGTTAATTAGTTGGAGTCGGCCTGTTGAAGCTTCCTTTCAGCCAGCTGACTGGCAGAATGTTGCAACAGATACAGAAGAGTCAACTTTAAACTAGTCAGAGAAAACACATTTTGTAGCATTTCATTAGCTAGCTATTTGGCTAGCACTTGCTGTCTGAAATAAGAGCCCAAAAATATCTTTGCCATCTTCCATGAATTAGGTAATAATCTTGCAACTATAGTAAAATTTTACTTCTTTTGATGCTGTTCAGATTCCTGAACTCAAGCATATGTAGTTGCTTATAAGTGTAATAATTCCTGGAACACGCAGAGAGATGGCCTATTTTGGCAGAGAAGTTTAAGGATCTGGGATTACAACAGCTTCTTGATTCTTTCCTTTAATCATCTCGGTGCGAGTGAGCAGAGCGAGGATGGTGTTCATTGCTGCTTCCTTGTTTTTAAGACCCACTCCTTCATAAATAATCCCTTCAAGATATTCTGGGTTCGTTACAAGTCAGATGTTCCTAAAATACCCACAGAGATGTGTCCGACAGCATACCTGATTAGATGGCGAAGCATTTCATCTGCTGTCGTTCAGCAGGAGAAAGTAGGGCACATGGTAGCTCTGTGGCTGTTTGCAAAACTCAAATTACATGTTTTTACTACAGGGCTCATTTTGTTTAAAGCTGCAGGATTTCGGTTTTATAAAAACGTATTTTTTACATATTTGTTGAAACTGTCATTGTGTCATGACAGTGAAAAAATCCAGCTCTTTTTCCTTTATCCAACTAGAAACAACCAATCAGAGCCAGGAGGCGGGACTTAGCGCTGTCAATCATCTCTGTTTTTGAGAGCATTTTCACATATTGAAACATTTAGAATATTCATACATTAAAAAATTAATTTTCCATTGGAATGTTCTGACAAATATGTTGACATATTCCAGATGTGTTCAAGTACTTCTTCAATAACTGTTACATTTATTTTGTTTGTATTAATGAACAAGACAAATCTTGATTCTCAAAATCATTACAATGACACTGTATTAGGGCCATTGTAGACAGAAGGAATGAGCCAATTTACACCACAAAACTTAGAAATTTCTAGATTAATTTAAGAAATTTTCTAGAAAATTTCTGAGTTTGAGAAGTTGAACATTTCCAAGAAAAAAACTCTGAAATTTTGTGATTATTCTCAGAAATTTTCTAGAAAAAAACATGGAAATGTCTAAGTTTCAAAAGATATAATTGTTTCTTTTTTCCTAAAAAATAATGTTGAGATTAATCGTGAAATGTTTGTTTTTACAGCAATATTTTGACTTTTTAAACACACAAAAATAAAACATTTTGAGATTAATCTTAGAAATTTTCTAGAAATAAATGTTTCCAGAATTTTTCTAGCCAATTCTCGACTTTTCAAATTTAAAAATTTTATTAGTTTTTTTTTTCTAGAAAAATTCTGAGATCTACAGGCTGATTGCTGTTATTAAAAGATAGTAGGGTTGCACTATGCTTATTGCAATAAATCAGTTAACTGCATTATAAATGAAAAGAAACTCAATCATTTCCATTCTTATGATTTATCAGTTTTCTTTTTTCTTTTTATGTTCTAGAAACTGAATGACCAAAGTTTTCAGTCTTGTGTTTTGGACTCAACTTGCTCTGTTTTTCAAGGACAAATTTCCTCACAGAAACTTTATAATTTATTTTGTTGTTTCTGTTGTTTTGTTCATTCATTGCGGATATTTAAAATGTCTTCCGTTTCCAGTGTTAAATATGCAATAGAATCTAAATGTTTGAGAAGGAGTCTTTGCATTATTACGTCTTTGCTTTTGTATTACTTGAAAATAATCTCAAAACAACAATATTATTGTTTATCGCAAAAACTTCTGGGGCAATTTATCGCCCAACATAATGTGTTATTGTGACAGGGCTAGGTTGTACCGATTGCAGTTTTCTGGCCGATTACCAATATTTACAAATGCTGACAAATTTTTTACCTCTATTTATTTACTTTATGCAATTGTTTTAAATAAATGTTGTACTGGTTTACACTCTTTTCCTCTTTTCAGTCATATTCTAAAAAATGTAAAACATTTGAAAGGTTTCTGTAGATTCTGAAAGATTTGCATCTCTATAAAAACATATTTTTTGTAACAGTTCCATCCTCTGCACCCCCGTCACTCTCTTCCCTTTGTGTTTCTACATTTTGACGCCCCGCAGGCCCGCCCCGTGTCGGCTCGCCCCACCATGGCCGCCCTGCTGGAGAAGATGCCGCCCGACTACACCCTGGCCACCTTCCCCGAGAAACCGTCTGAGGACACCATCAAAGTGAGACCCGTCGTCCCGCAGAAACCCGAGGACATCACCTCCAAGATGCCCGCCGACTGGAGGCAGCAACTCCTCAGGCACATAGAGGCCAAACGGTTGGACAGGGTACGTCCACCCAAAGCAGATGCGGTTCAACAGAAAACTTGTTTACAGCACACACACATGCAAACACACAGCATTAAGAAGCCCCCTCTGTCTGTATCCGTGTAAGTCTGTCTTGTAAGGTTGACAAGATTCGTTTTCGGCTGCATGTGTGTCCACTCCACACTGTCGCTGTCAGCCTGATCAGCCGCACACTCGTCGATGGATATGTGCTTGAAGAGTCACATTTCCTTACATTCAGTTCAGCAAAATCTCCATTCTACTAAGCAATCTTGATCCTGTCTCATTTTATCCTTTTCTTTTCTTCCCAAAGTGAAAAGTGACTAAAATATGATGGCGCATTAGGGTCATTGTAGATAGAAAAATGGAGTAAATTTCCACCAAAAGAACTCAAATATTTTTTAGATTAATCTCTAAAATCTTCTAGAAAAAACAATGAAATGTCTAAGTTTGAAAATTTGCTAGAAGAACAAAGGAATTTTGAAAAGTTGAATTTTTTTCCCTTTTGAAACTCAGAAATGTTCAGTTTTTTGTAGAAATATTTTTGAAAATAATCTCAAGAGTTCCGATTTTTTTCTCTATGTTTGAAAAGTTGAAAATTTGCTAGAAAATGCAGAAATTTTCAAATTATTATCCAACAGATTTTAGAAAGAAAGTCAGAACATTTTTGACTTTTGGGGGACAAATTTCCATTTTTTTTTTCTTTATTTCTTTTTATTATTATTAATTTCAACATTTCAGATTTTTTTTATCTATGTTTTAAAAGATGAAAATTTGCTATAAAAAACAGAAATTTTGAGATGAATCTAAAAAGACATTTTTGAAACTGAGATTTCTTTTTCTATAAATGTTTTGAGATTGATCTCAAAATTTCAGGGTTTTTTTTTTCTATGTTTGAAAAGTCGAAAAATAGCTTGAAGCTTCTCCTACCCAGGAGTTTTTAAACATTTTTTTTTTTGAAACTCAGAAATGTCCATGTTTTTTCCTCCAAGATTTCAGAGAATAATCTCAAAATTTCTGAGCTTTTTCTTGGAAATGTTCAACTTTTTAAGGTCTGAAATTTCAGGGGGGGGGGTTTCTAGAAAACTTCTTAAATTAATCTCGAAATTTCTGAGTTTTGTTGTGGAAATTGCTTCTCTTTTTTTATGTACATTGGCCCTAATACAGCGTCGCCTCTTTTCTAAAATGCCAATGATTTTTAGAAGAGAAATTTTATTTTAAATTGACAGAAAATCCCAATATAATGCTGACATTCCTTTTAATTGTTTTCACTTGTCTGAAAAAAGTTGAGGAATCCTCTAAATCACAGGCATTCTCAAAGAGGATATTTTGAAGTTTACATTGTCTTCACATCTGTATACAGATGTTAGTAAGGTTGAAAATAATAACTCCCTATACAAATATAATATATTTACTTTCAAATAATTTCTCTGTGGTACAGTTAAGGCCAAAATGATTCATACCACCTTGTTGTAGATCTAGATTTATTTGGGGAGGCATCTCTGAAAAGAAAACCAAACTATGTAAAGTCAAAATAATGCAGTTATGTTTACACTTTACCAGAAAAATGGCATTTCAAAAATCATTTATATCATTCTCAATAATCTATGGAAATGTATTCATTGGTAGTACACCAGTCCAATCCTTCTTATTATAGCTGAGCAGCTTTTTAAGTTTTCCTTACCACCGTTCTCCACTGATTTTTTGTTTTTTTCTGAATGAATTTGTGCGTCGGGCCAAATTAAAACGTGAATATTCCTTTCAGACAGAAGCAGGAGAATTGGGCAAAACAAAAAGGTTAAGGAAGGTAGACATAACTCACATTTAGTCATACAAAAAACTATATCTGGTCTTGATGATTTTTAACTTTTCCAGTAACATTTTAAAACTCTTGGTTAAGTGTGTATAAAGTCGCTGGAATGAACTGATCCACTTCCTATTTTGTCTGTATTGACCAATCACTAGCTAACATTTTTCTGTGCTTTCAGCAACTCTGCACTGTTGTTGTTGTTTTTTATATCAGTGTTGTTGTTTGTGTATTTGTTTTGTTGTGGAGCTGTGCTGGCTTGCTGCGTTGGCTCCACCCCCTCCCCCTGTCATTCACCCATGTCATGTGATGTTGTCTCCTCCAATCAGAGTGGTGTCCTAAAGCACAACACGCTCACCCTGGGCATGCTCTATCAGGGCGGGGGTCACGGCCAGGGGCGCAGCACCACTTTGAACTTTAACCTTTACAATAACACTAGGCATGAGCCCCCTGCTGGCCGCTGGCTGCCACTACCTCCGCCTCCGTCTGCCATCATCGTGAGTATCCTGATGAGAAAACTAAAACCCTGATTACAATCACTGCATACATATGATCGCAAAAAGCTTTGGGGAGCTGCAGGCGATGGTCGTTTTAACCACATTAAACGTTTTTTGTTTGTTTTTTGACTGTTTATATCATCGTTTAAACCTGCATGTTTTATCCAAACAACTAAAAGAGTCACAGGAATTCTACCTGCCATTTTCTTTTTAAATAGGACTTATATGAATCTAACATAATATTCCATAATAGTATTGGCAACTTATTAAAGTGGACTACATTTGCTGACTGTGAATTCTGACTTTGTTCTCAAATTTCTTGCTTTAAATTCAAAATTATGACTTTAAGGATTCAGCTTTTTTTCTAAAAATCTAAATTTTTGTCTCAGAATCGACTTTAGACTCCAAATTCTGACTTTTAATTCAGAATCTGACTTTTTTTCTTTTCTGAAAAACTTTGACTTTAAAATCAGAATTCTTTTTTTTTCTCAAAATTCTGGCTTTTTTCTCAGAATTTTGATTTTTGAACTGAAAAGATTAAAGTAACACTCTAATCTGTCTATTTGTGACCAGATTAGGACTATCAGGTTTAAACAGTTTTAAACCTGTTAGTTTTACTCTACAGAAAAAATATACCAATAAATTTATGACTTCTGTGGAACTAGCATCTATATTTCAATGAAAGAATTTCAAATTCTTAAAAGTTGCATCAAAGTACTTTGGTTAAGGTCTTATTTTTAAGGTATTTATAAAATAAATAAAATATTTGTTTAAGCTAAAGAGTAAAAAACCCAGACATGCTTTTCTTTGTGTTGGTAATTAACTGATTTTAGTTGGAAAGTATAATCTTCCAGCCTTAATCCTGTTAAAAAGTGTAATCTCTCCAGTTGAAGCTCAGGAGAATAACTGCTGTGAACCTTTTCAGTATTTTTCTTTCTGTCTCTATATTTCTCAGACGCCGTCTCAGCAGGCTGCAATGCTGGATAATGACCAGGAGGGGGTGACAGGGAGCAACCAGTGGGCTCCCTACTCACTCGGTCGAAGAGACGTTCCGCCTGAGAACCTCATGAAAAAGGTAATGGATCGATAAATCAGTGAATGTAAACCCTTTGAAATCGGATACGAGAAATGTAAAACCTGATTTTAGGAAACTGGCGAGTGGCAACATAGTTGTGATTGTGACTAATTGTCATTTTGTGGTGCTTGTTTCCACAGGGCGGACATTCACACAACCCCTCCCATCAGTCACACAACACCATGATCGTCACCTCCACCTCCTCATCCTCAGCCACCGTGCCTCACCGCGTTGTCGGGCAGCAGGTTTATGACGGGATGATGAACAAGGGGGGCCAATACCAACAGGGAATGTCGCTGTCAGTGGTACCAGCAGGCGGTCCGGGCCAGTACCAAGGCAACGTCTCACAGGGTAAACAACAAAACTTATCTCTATGTTATGCTTTAATGAGCTATATTTTACATTTAATGCTTTGCAACGCTGCAAAAACATAAAATCATACAATTTGTCTTCTAGTTTCTACTGCAAATATCTCACTGTACTTGACATAAAACAGGTGCAGTGAGTAAAAGTAACTTAAAAGTAACTATTTGAGCTTATTTTAACTAAATAATTCCTTAATATTGATGAAAAACTAGTAGATTATTTTTCTTATAACAAGGGAAAAATGTCTGGTAATAAGTGAATTAACCCGCCAATGGACTTTTTCATCAATATTAAGAAATTATTTAGTTAAAATAAGCTCATTTTTATTGCTGAAAAGTTTTCTCTTATTTCAAGACATTTTCACCGATGTGCCTAAAATCAGCACTGCAAAAACACAAAACCTTATAAAGTATTTTTAATCTAGTTTCTTTGTAAATATCTTACTAGAAATAAGAGAGCTTACTTACAACTAACATTTCAGCAAGCTAGAAGAGTTTGTTTAAAGTGAATAATTCTTTAATACTGGTGAAAACGTACTACTTCCTTTGGCAGATTAATTCAGCTATAACAATAGATTTTACTCTTGTCATAAGTGAAATAATCTGCTAATAGGACTAGTACTTTTTCATCAATATTAAGGAATTATTTAGTTAAAACAAGCTCAAGAAAGTTACTTGTAAGTAAGTTTTCTTCCAAATGAACCACGATATTTTCACTAGAAACTACATTAAAGTTACTTGGTAAGATTTTGTGTTTTGCAGTGAAAAGTATCAATATCCTTTGACTTCTCTAACATTTTGTCATATTATTGAAGTATTTGTAATTGATTGAATGCAAAATACTTCATATTTGTGATGTGGAAGGAAATTGAATGGTTTTGTAATAAGGAACACATTAAGAAATCATGTTAAAAGTCCAACATTCTTCATATTTAAGTCAATAAGAACTTAATTGATTTATTATAATCTTACTCTATAATCTTAAAAGTGTTTTTAAAAAAAATAGTCTTAAAGAAAGACTATAGTTGGTGTTTGAGTATTGTTAATAGTGTTTTCCAATAACTGCCTGGTAAAGTTTTTACATTTTTTGTCAACTTAGCAAGTTTTCTGAGGGAAACCCAGAATTTTAAATAAGAAACCAAACTTTTATTGGTTTTTGTTTTGTGTTTTCCTCAGGCCTCCCCTCCCCTGGCCAGGCGTACCCCAGTGGTGGCCTCCCCATGGCGCTGTCATCATCTGGAAACCAATCTCAGTACAACCCCCACACCTCCCATCAGCCGGCTACCAATCCGCAGTACCACGTGAATCAGGGCATGACCCACAGCAACCAGGCCGTCATGGCGACCCACACCAACCCCCGGCCTCAGAGCGCTCGCTGCCTGCTGCAGACTAAAGGCCAGAAAAGCACGGATGGTTTCCAAGAGCAGGTATGGAAGGTGCTAGGTGCTTGTTCTGCTGCTAAGCACACAGGAAAACCACAAGTAGTTAGCATTTATCAAATACAATAATGGCTGATTCTCCCAAGCAGATTTTGATGCAAAAACATAAAGTCAGTCTTATCAAGTATATTTGGTCTCGTTTATAGTGCAAATGTGTCAGCATACTTGATTTAAAACAAAACTAACTTCTAAAGTAACTTTTTAGGAAGATATAGAAGGTTGTTTTGTGTAAATAATTGGGGCCTGCCATGCAAAGCAATGGCAGGAACCTATTACTATTGTCGGAGAGAAGCGTCTCTTTAATCTTCTTTATTTTTCTTCCGTCACCGTTAATGCGGCTCATACCGCTGGGTGCACACCTACAAATGAGGTATCAAAACGTGCAGAAAATTCACGCCATTGGAGCTATTATTTTTGGTGGGATTTGGGCTTAACGTGGCGACATAATTCGCAAAAAACTGCGAAAAAAACCCCATTATAAGTCAATGGGAAAAATCCTGGAAATACCCTATTTTTGAGGATTTGCTGTGTCGTCACAAATTCACCTAGAAATGCCATTCAAATTTCATTTTGTAGATACGTCTGTGATCTCTTCGAAAGTGAAGACGGCTCGTCGATACCAATTACGGTTTCTCCACAATTTGCCTCTAAGCGACCCAAACTTTCTCATTTTTGCTCAAATTACAGTGACAGCCGATCTCGGTTCAGATCTGGGCACAACATTTCTTTCTCTCATCACTGTAAATGCTCTGAGTGAGGTACAGATATGAATCTCGGGACTATCGCAGAAGACACATTGAACTGTCATACGCTTAAAACGCTTTTCGAATATGTATTACGGTTCCCGAACAAGAAGGATTTGTTTCCAATGCTTTTTGTCAGTAAAACGTGTTTGCTCTCAAACACACAATTGTGTGTTTGAGAGCTCAGAGCTCACAGCTCACACCTGCTGAGACCATTATTTGCCATAGCAACGGATCTCAAGAGGCTATTGGCTGCTGATTTGGACTACGAATACGCATCATTGTAGTTCTATCTATCCTCAGTTGAAACAGATCAGGACTGAGAACTGGCCTTTAGAACTACCCGCTGCTATGGGCTGTATATAACTGATTTAACTCAGTAACTGTTACACATGGGATTAGTTTGGAACTTTAAAATTAAGCATACTGAAAATTTCAAAATAAAAGCCTTGAATATTTTACATGACGTAATTGCTCTTTTTGGCCGTATATGACTTTTTCATCCAAAGCAATGTTACACATGGGATTAGTTCGGAACTTTAAAATGGAGCATAATAATAATTTCAAAATAAAAGCCTTGAATATTTTTACATCAGGTAATTGCTGTTTTTGGCTTTATGTGACTTTTTCATCCAAAGCACTGTTACACATGGGATTAGTTTGGAACTTTAAAATTAAGCATACTGAAAATTTCAAAATAAAAGCCTTGAATATTTTACATGACGTAATTGCTCTTTTTGGCCGTATATGACTTTTTTATCCAAAGCAATGTTACATACACATGGGATTAGTTCGGAACTTTAAAATGGAGCATAATAATAATTTCAAAATAAAAGCCTTGAATATTTTTACATGACGTCATTGCTCTTTTTGGCTTTATTTGACTTTTTCATCCAAAGCACTGTTACACATGGTATTAGTTTGGCCCTTTGAAATGAAGCTTAACAAAAATTTCAAAATAAAAGCCTTGAATATTTTTACATCATGTAATTGCTCTTTTTGGCTTTATTTGACTTTTTCATCCAAAGCACTGTTACACATGGTATTAGTTTGGCCCTTTAAAATGAAGCTTAACAAAAATTTCAAAATAATAGCCTTGAATATTTTTACATGACGTAATTGCTCTTTTTGGCTTTATTTGACTTTTTCATCCAAAGCACTCTTACACGTGGTATTAGTTCAGAACTTTAAAATGAAGCATACTGAAAATTTCAAAATAAAAGCCTTGAATATTTTACATGAAGTAATTGCTCTTTTTGGCCGTATATGACTTTTTCATCCAAAGCAATGTTACACATGGGATTAGTTCGGAACTTTAAAATGGAGCATAATAATAATTTCAAAATAAAAGCCTTGAATATTTTTACATCAGGTAATTGCTGTTTTTGGCTTTATGTGACTTTTTCATCCAAAGCACTGTTACACGTGGTATTAGTTTGGCCCTCTGAAATGAAGCATACTGAAAATTTCAAAATAAAAGCCTTGAATATTTTTACATCAACTACTTGTGTTTTGAGCATTATATAACTATTTTAACCCAATGACTATTACGCAGGGGATTAGTTTGGCCCTTTGAAATGAAGTTTAACAAAAATTTCAAAATAAAAGCCTTGAATATTTTTACATGACGTAATTGCTCTTTTTGGGTTTCTTTGACTTTTTCATCCAAAGCACTGTTACACATGGTATTAGTTTGGCCCTTTGAAATGAAGCATACTGAAAATTTCAAAATAAAAGCCTTGACATATTTTAGATCAGATAATTGCTCTTTTGAGCAATAAATAACTGATTTAACCCAATGACTATTACACATGGGATTAGTTTGGACCTTTGAAATTAAGCTTAACAAAAATTTCAAAATAAAAGCCTCAACATGCCCCTGAGGTTAGTGCACCGCCGCAGGCAGTGCAATAATATTATTCTGCATTATCTGTTTCTCTCAGGTTAGGGAACTGCCTTGCGCAGCAAGGCAGTTCATTAGCATTAGCATTTTAGCTTAAATAAGCTATTAGCTATTTATTGGACTTATTAGCCATGTTTAGTATACTGAATGGAGTAAGTCCATTATAGAGAACATCCTAGTGATGTCCCACATGCTAGTGACAGCAATGATGCTAACATTAGCATTTTGCTAACTACTTGCGTTTTCAGCATTATATAACTGATTTAACCCAATGACTGTTATACATGGAATTAGTTTGGACCTTTGGATTGAAGTTTAACAAAAATTCCAAAATAAAAGCCTTGACATATTTTACATCAGATAATTGCTCTTTTGAGCAATAAATAACTGATTTAACCCAATGACTATTACACATGGGATTAGGTTGGCCCTTTGAAATGAAGTTTAACAAAAATTCCAAAATAAAAGCCTTTAATATTTTTACATCAACTACTTGCGTTTTCAGCATTATATAACTGATTTAACCCAATGACTGTTATACATGGAATTAGTTTGGACCTTTGAATTGAAGTTTAACAAAAATTCCAAAATAAAAGCCTTGAATATTTTTACACCAGCCACTTGTGTTTTGAGCATTATATAACTATTTTAACCCAAGGACTATTACGCATGGGATTAGTTTGGCCCTTTGAAATGAAGTTTAACAAAACTTCCAAAATAAAAGCCTTGAGAAAATTTTAAATCGTACTGAATGGTGCACGTCCGCCTCGCTTAACGTTCTTGCGGTTCTCCGCGTGCCACTGATTACGTCGCGGCGTTCTTTGGCGTCGACGCCGATTTGTGGCGTGACGACGCCGGGCCCAAAACCCCACGGGCGCGCCTTGGCAGGCCCCGGCTAAATTTCTTCCGAAATTTTCTAGTTAATATTGATGAAATACTTCCACTGGCAGAAAAATGTCTCGTTATAAGTGAAGTCCCAGTGGAATTAGTACGTTTTTTAAATTAATATTACGGAATTATTTACTTATTTGTTAGCTCCTATATCTTGTTAAAAAGTTACTTTTAAGTTTTATCTTATTTGCATTAGAAATTAGACCAAAATATTTGATAGCTTGACCAACATCACTGCAAAAACTCAAAGTCTTACCAAGTAATTTTGGTCTAGTTTCTAGTGCAAATATGTTATTAGACTTGAATTAAGACAAAACTAGCCTAAAGTAAATTTTTAACTAGATGTAGGAGCTTGTTTTATGTAAATAATTCCTTAATGGTGATAATTTAATTCCACTGGTGGATTTCTTTCACTTACATAAGGAGACAAATGTCTAGTTATAAATTAAGTGCTAGTAGTACTTTTTTTTAAATTAATGCTAAGGAATTATTTACTTAAAACAAGCTCACATGTGTTGTTAACAAGTTAGTTTTGATGTGTTGTTAACAAGTTCAAGTGTACTAACATACACTACAGACCAAAAGTTTGGACACACAGTTGTGTCCAAACCTTTGGTCTGTAGTGTATTTGCTCTAGAAACTAGACCAATAATACCAATAATAGAATTTATAGTTTGACCAACGTCATTGCAAAAACACTAAATCTTATCTTAAGTATTTTTGGTCTGTTTTCTGGTTCAGATTTCTCAGTAGACAAACCAACTTAAAGTAACTTTTCTGCCAGAAATAAGAGCTAGTTTCAAGTCAATAATCCATCAATACTGATGAATTATTGTGTCCCTGGCAGATTATATCAATTATGACATTGAAAAATATCTTGTATAAGTAAAATAATATGTACTTTTTCATCAATATTAAGGAATTATTCAATAAAAACAAGCTCCTATATCTTCTTAACAAATTGCTTGCATGTCTTACATTTGTCTTATTTCAAGAGTAATAATATATTTTACTAGAAACTAGACCGTAAATTTTTGGTAGGATTGTTTTTCTTTTTGTCGTTGCAATAAACACGCAGCTAATATTGATAAAATGTGGAGATAATTAAGTAACTTAGCCACCACAGAGCCACCATCTGTGCTGAAACCAAGCCAGAGGTGTCAGTCGTAATCAGAAACGCTCCGCAGATGGAGAGCGCCGTTCCCGTTTAGAAAGGGACAGGAAGTCGATCTGCACCGCGACCTGCCTGCAGGTTTTTTTTTGTCTTTCTTGTTTTCCCCCCTTCATTGCAAGAGATACTGTAGCTTCCCATAATGCCAAACAGCAAAACACTGGCAGCGTTATTCGTGGCCTGGTTGTTCCAAATAGCTGCCAGAGCGCTCCTCCTCGCGTTTATTTGCTCTTTGCAGTTTTCGCCGTGCATGCGTTTCACTCTCAGCCGTCTCTCTCTGCTCTTCCTGCCTAGCTGTGTGTGAGGATAGAGAAGAACCCCGGCCTCGGCTTCAGTATCTCTGGCGGCATCAGCGGCCAGGGGAACCCCTTCAAACCCTCCGACATGGTACGACCTGACCCAGCCTGTCAGCCAATCACAGCCTCCTCAGCTTTACCTCAGAGTTGCCATGGAAACTGCAGCTCGTTACGGCAGTGTTTGTCTGTGAGGCAGAGAGGCCGACGTGGTTAACTTACAGTGAATATTTTTCTTTTCATAAACAGCTGAAGTTCATTTATTGGGCTTAATTTGACTTAAAGAGGCAGGGTTGTGTTTGTTTTCCAGGCACATTGTTGGAATATTCAGCTAAATTAACCAGAGGTGGGTAGAGTGACCACAAATTGTACTCAAGTAGAAGTAAAAAGTAGCCAAGAAATTACTCAAGTAAGAGTAAAAAAGTATTTGGTAAAAAAGTCTATGCAAGTACTGAGTAACTGATCAAATTACCAATCATTTAATATTTAAAAGTTACAAAATCAGATAAACCAAAATATAAAGTTAAGTTGAAATTTTGGTATTTTAAGGACAAAAATGACAGTAATTAATCTTAAGTAATAAAATCAGGCGAATTAAATGTTTCCAAATCAGTTTCTTTCAAAATGAAACTTTAACAAAAACTGCAGGTGTGTCTGGTGAATTTTTGGTTAAAACATGTTTGTTTTTCATTTAGAGGGTAGAAAATCCAGAAATTTTACTCAAGTAAGAGTAGAAAATACAGCGTAGTAAAAAAAATTTTTTTTTCAGAACAGTTAAATAAATGTAACGCGATACTACCAAACTCTACAATCAAGTAACTGTATTACCTTCAGTTGTTAAAAAATGCTATAAATGTCAACTATGCCTTGAAATTGGGCCTCTGTCTCTTTAAATCCTTGCGCTCTCTCTGAAGTCATCACAACATGGCTCCTCTATTAACCCTTTAAAAACGTTTTTATCAGTAAAGTAGCTCATATGATGAGCTCAGCAGTTCCACGAGGTGTTTGCTGATTGCTGCTGGCTAGTCTGAAGGAGCTGAGTGGGTGGGGGAGGGTGTTCTGTGAGAAACCGCAGCTTCCAGGAAGAGCGTCGCCTTGGAGGCGGGGCTACGTCCACCTATCTGAATGGTTGCCATGGAGATTAAAGGATGTCTAAAACATGAATGAAAATATCAAAGCAATGCTCGGGGTATGTTTTTGATTTGGGATGTAAAGCTAAAAAAGCTGATTTAAGCGAACACCGCCCCTTTAAATGTATTGAAAACATAACTGAAATTCATCAGGTTAGTAGAAAAAACTAAGACCTAACATATTTTCTGCAGCTGCTTTGAACCGCCTTGTAGCGTCATCAGACTCAAATCTTACAAGACACGCCAATCTCTTTCATCGATGGGACTTCTAAATTTGACTGAGCCTGTCTGCAGCAGCAGCCTGTTGGGTCAGAGATCCCCCAGGCCCGCTCTGCAAGGCGATCTGTCCCAGAAACAAGACGCTTCGGTCGGCCTCAAGGAGCGCGGCGCCGCACACAAAAAGCTGCAGCTGCTTTTTTTGGCCGTCTGTTTTTGGCTCTGTGGGCGATTTGCTTTGCTTCAGGGATGGAAGGTGTGACATTTTATTCTGACGGGACGGCCCATTCTGAGGACGAATGGTGAAGTTTTACTGTGAAGGTAGAAAGAAAACTGTCGTTTAACTTTTATATTAAGGTCGGGTAGCTGCTGACTTGAGCAGTTATTTTATAGTTTCTATTATAGTTGGTCATAAAGAGGCAGCGGAGTCTCTGCAGATGAAATGTTTTGAGTAAGTCATGACAGAATGCATGCTCTATAAAAAAACATCTTAAATGATAATATTTTTACAGGTTCTGGAAAAGCATAACTCCATATTTATCCCTTGAACTTATTCTCATTATGTCTGATTAGAACCAGAATATTCAAAACTTGTTTTAAGACTTTTTAATTTTTATTTATAGAGCACCTTCCTCAGACAGCAGTCATAAAGTGGGAATTATTTACTTTTGAAGAGGTTACAGGTTTACTTTTAAGCATAATAAAAGGGCATTATTATGTAAAATTTACATTTTTGAGCTTTACATCATGTTATAATGTTATTAACTCATCAAAAGCATACCTGGAAATAGTTTATTCTCCCATGGCAACCATTCAGCTGGGTGGCCTTTGAGGCACAGCTCCTTCAGACTAGTCATCAGCAATTAGCAAACACCTGGTGGAACTGCACATCTGCTGAGCTCATTATGCAACGCTGGTCAAACGTTGTTAAAGGGTTAATAGAGGAGCCATGTTGGGATGACTTCCTGAAGGCAGTTACAGAAAGAGCAGGAGTTTTTAAAGAGGCAGAATCCCAATTTCTATGTGTTAAGTTACAAAGTAAAATTTATTTTAAGTTATATTTGGTTATAAATAGCATTTTTTAATTTTTTAACAACAGAAGGTAACATGGTTACTTGGTGGTTGTACCATAAAATGCCAAACGCATAATACTGTCCCTTTAAGGTGTTGGAATAACCCTTAAAAATTAAATAAAATTTAATTGGGAATCTGCAGAGTACTCTCCATTTAATCTGAAATTCTCTAAATATGCTACAAAACACTGCTGAGCTGTAATTGTAGCAAAATATTTTAAAGAAGTGGATGGTCCCACCTTTTTCTTCAACTTTACAGCCTTTTTTGCTACTGCAAGAAAACTCAATAAAACCCATAAGAGTGAATTATTCTGCAAAGTCCTGTGCAGCATCATAGCATGGAGACGGGTAACTCTCAGGTGAAACACTGTGTAACTATAAAGGGCTTTAAAATAGGAACTCTCTGCTTTCCGGTACAAAACAATTAAGATGACTTGTCAGAGTAAAAACTCAGCAAATATCTTTACTGTGTTTCACTAATATTTACCATGGATGTTGCAAACGGGGTATTTTGTATATACCAGGTTTAGGCCTTTTAAATTCACAAAATTACACATCAATGCTTTGATTAACAGAGCTAAAGAAATACAGTGACACTAATCCTTGGTGTGGTAGCTCCCTCTAGTGTTCAGCTTGTTTTTTGCATTATTTTGAAATGAATTATCTCAACATGGTGTCAAACTGAAGGCTCTGGGGCCAAATCTGGAATCTGGGCGAATAGCTTTTTATGTGGCCCTCTGGACTCCAGAGAGGTGCAGAAATAAAACCTTATGTGCTTAAATATTATTTTATCAATCAGTTTTTTTTTGTTTGCTGCCAAATTACGTCAGTCAGTCCCTCCAGTTTTTTGCGTATTCACACAGAATCAACACGTTTTGTGCTAATGCGTAATCATGAGTTTATTGCAAATTTTGGATCGATAAATAATGGTCAAAAACTTTGGGTTTACAGATGCTAACTCCCACCTGCCTCAGCCGTAGCAAAGAAATCACATTTACTGCCATACGTAAGCACAAAAATATTTAATATGTCTCCAGGAAACAATCATTAAATTCCAGAGGAACGGATCATTGTGAAAAGATATTTACAGCAGAACTCATGTAATGCGCACACAGCTATTTATTAGCATTAAAACAATTTGTTTAAGGTTTTTATCAATGCGTTTTTTTGAAAACATTCATAATCTAACTGTGGTTCAAGATGCAGATGAGTTTGAAATCCTTGACTTTGGACATCCTGTACAATGCAAGGCATAAATGTAACGGTTTCAGTAAGAGTTGCCTAATAATAAATAGTAACCAGCTGTGAAAAAGTACCAACTTTAATTTGTATTTAAGTGAGGAACCAAAATGTGATGCCTAATTAACTTTAAGTTGCAGCAGCGTATTCTCTTCCTGCTCTGGGTCGGGTTTAGTCCATTGATGGCGCCATGCAGAACTCATTATTCGGCGTCTGAAGAGAAGCAACAGTAATCCTGAAGGACTGCACCTCTCTGCACCTCTGGGTCCATTTCAGTTCTGTTAATTAGAGCGCAGTAAGAAGAAAAGTTGCCTCATATTGACTGGATCTTTGATTTGTTCGCTTTTCAGAAGAAAGTGTTTCCTTTCTGCCTGTCTTTATTCTTCTCTATATTATATAAGGCTCTTCTCTGAAAGGTAAAACTAACAAAGTAAAAAATTTAAATTGAGGAAGCATTTTTGCTACCTGAAATAAGTGAAAACAAAAACTAACTGGGACTTTACTATAAAACTGTCTTTTCTTTTAATTTTTGTATATACAACAAACATTACAGACTGACAAAAACCAAAAAGATGTATTGTTCTACAAAACCAGATAATAGAATGAATAACAAACAAGGTGGTTTACATTAAAATGGAAACATTCAAAACAAAAACGAAACACAGAACATAATCAACTGGTGTCACAACAAAAACAATGAAATTGTTTAACATATATGGATTAAAATTGACTTTTTTCTGTTAATTTTGGCAATTATTTTCTTTTTGAATTATTATTTTTCTATTCTCTTTTCTATACTGCTAGAATAACCCAGCATCACAGATATTTTGTGTAGAAGAGGAAAAGAGAGGGAGAAAATAGAAAGCAAACAGATAAATAAATAAAAGTACATCCCAGATCAAAGAATAAATAAATAAATATAGGATAACTTTAAAAAACACTCTGTGATCTTATTATTAGCCTCTCCCATTTCCTCTCTCCTCCCCTGGTCTTTGGTGGCACTAATTACCAAAAACAGACATTATAAATATATTAGTGTTTGTTTTCATTCTTATGAATCTTTCATTCTATGTTTTTGCAAAAAGAAAAATCTATGTATTTTCTAAAATGTCTTCCAATTAAAAGGTTGTGTTTTTCTGTGATGAAAGATGAATTTATTTCAAACTTGTAATTGTTCTTTTACCAGAAATGCCCTCCACTGGGGATGTTGTACTTAAAAAAATATATAAAATTCCCCCCTTTGTTTATATTACCGTTGCACACTAAGCTAACTCTGATTTAGCTTCTAAAATCTCATCAGTCTGTGGAAAATATTTCTAAATTTTTTTCGGATTAAGACCCTTTTAACAAAACCTTGCTTTGTTGTGTTTTTCAGCTCTGTGTGCAACTGTTTTACTAATATCAGCTGATATCATATTTCCTTAAAATATACAGTGAGCTTTATCCAATCAAAGACTAATTGCAAATGTCAGTGTGAAAGCATCGTCTGCATGGCAAACTAATCAAGTTTGTTGCGGGATAATTGAAGTATTTTATTGTATGTATGAGGCTCACTGTATGATTGTCAGTGTTGCCACATGTTGCAACTTAACACCTATTTGTGTCTATTGCTGTGTTTACTCACTCACTGTAGTGTCCTGGATGGTGCTGCACCGTCTACTGCATCATGTTTTTATGTTTCCGGTTTTCTCGTGTCTCTCCTTAACGGCACATTTATCTGTGTTCAACATGTAAGCAGCCTGTTGAACCATGTGGAGTTTCTGCTGCTGCATTGTCTCAATCCTCTGTGTTCGAAAACATCTTTCAGCTCTGGGTGAAAAGATGTTGGTGTTTTTACAATCTCTGCCTTGGGTAATTGAGAAAAGAAAACATTGGGGGATATCTACTTATTTCCAAACCAACACATATTTTCCTTCCCATATTCTTGAATTATTTGCTCTTTGTTCATTTTTTTCTACATTTTTAGCTCTAGCCAATAGAAACTATTTTCTTTGAAACTTTGAAAAATGCTAACGCCGTTTCTGAAATTAAAAAAAAAATAGCATTATCATAAACAATCCTTGATAGTACTTTTGCAGTATTTTCATTCCTTTGAGGGAGAAATCTGATTTGTTTAAAGATTTGTTTTGTGTTTGGGGTTGGATATTGAGATGAGCATGAGAAAGGCAAAGATTCTAAACCATCGTGTCCCTGTGTTGTCCTAACGGTGTATCATTTTGACTTATAGGGTATCTTTGTTACTAGGGTACAGCATGACGGGCCCGCCGCCTCCTCACTGAAGCCCGGAGACAAGATACTGCAGGTAACATCCTCCCACTCGACATATCGTCAGGCTACAGTCAGCAACATCTGACCTTTTCAAATAATGAGGCAGCATATTCAGCAGGACATAGCACACAGTTTTCCATTCAAAGATGGGATGAAATCTCATCTTAGTAGCAACATACAGTGCCTAAAGTCACGTTGCAAAACTGCTAGCCAACAATAACTCCCATTGGTTTTGGCTAAAATGAGCTAAATCTTAAATGTGTACGTGATATATGAAATTGTCAACACTAAGACAAGTAAATGACAAGGTCAGGAAAAAGTTTTAATTAAAAAGAATAACGAGGGAGACAGAAGTAGGTTAGCTGTGCTAGCTTGACTTTGACAATCTCAACATGTAGATGGGCTGTGGAATTTCATGTGTTTCGGTTCAGTTAGAAAAAAAAATGGCAACACACATACCAACTCTCTGACAGATAATCAGAAGAGCAGGTGTTTAAATGAGCGAATCAGCCACCGCAGTGTTTCTACGATCACTTAATAATCGCAAAATACAAATTATTTAGTTGTTACTAATGTTTTTTTCTCAAACAAAAAACACATTTTTGTTTGCAATGTTTTTGGGGGGGGTTTTTGCAAACAAAAAAAAACATTTCCCACACAGAAATGTTTCACAAATATTTCTATGTGTGGGAAATATTTGCGTGTTTTTTTCTTGGTGTTGAATCCTAAAACCTTAGTGGAGCTATTGTCAGTCGGTTGCTATGGCAACGGATCTCTGCATAGAGAGCAAGAAATACAAAAAATGAGAGTGGTTTTGAGTCGTTTTTCAAAGTTTTTTTTTCCTTTACATTTTCCCTTTGCAGTGATGCGCCGCACTAAATTAATAATACCCAAATCTCCAGGTTTATTTTTGTTAAGGCAGTTGCTCTATCGCAGCAACACGGCTATGGATGGCAAGTAAAAATACCAAATATGTTTGGTAATTTTTTTTTCTCAAAAAAGCCAGACTTTGTTGATCATGATTGATTTGTGAAAATGATAATAAAAAAAGTAAAACATCTAAGGTTTTTGTAGGCACTGTAGCTGCAGTAAATATGCAGATTTATAATGTAAAATCCACATTTTATTCTGCTTTATATTCTGCCTCTGTATCATGACCATACAGATATCTGGCATGAGCTTTCTCCCCCCGACTATTTCATTTTTGTTTTTATCATTAGTTTTAAAAGCTTAGATATTAGAGCTATATTCTTTAATAAGAGAGCTGTAACATGTCAACTACAAACTCCATGTTTAATATAAGTTATAGAGCGTAAAGTAATGTAATATGTCCTAACTTGTAGAGATTCTCGAGAAATAGGAATAAAAATCTCCTTTTGATCTTCATAATGAATCATGTAGTTCTGTTGCTTAAATTATTTCACTTATAACAAGGCAAAACTGTCCTGCTATAACAGAATTAATCCACTTCTTTCCCAATTTTAAGGAATTATTATCTTAAAACAAGCGCCTATATATTGCTGAAAAGTTACTTGTAAGTTAGTTTTGTCGTATTTCACGCTTACTAAGATATTTTCACTAAAAACTAGACCAAAAATACTTGGTAAGATTTTGTGTTTTTGCAGTGTAGAAGTTGATGCTGGTAACCGGAACATGTTTATTTGCACTTTAGGTAAACAAGCAATTGATCAATAACAATATATATGCAGATAAGCACGTGATCAGTATCAATAGATAATAAATCTGGTAGAATATTCAATAATTTCATTGAACTCTGATCCAGAACTGCACAGCATTCTGGGGGATGTAGGCAGAGGAAAGGCTTTAGCCACTCTCACAGCTAGCATAGCAAAGGATAGTGGAATCAACTCAGTCTCACTCTTTGGTTACCTAGCAACTCACTCACTGTTTGGTTACCTAGCAACTCACTCACTCTTTGAGTGCTAGTCGTTCTGGCAGCAGCTTAAGGATTTCCCCGCCATGCCTCATAACTGCTTAAAAATAAAAAAAACACAATATTCACACCACCAGTTTGGCAGCATTTCATATATTAAAAACAAATAGCTAACCAGTAACGATCAATATTGACTGATATTAAACGCTTATAGATTTTCATTCTATCCTAATACTTTGATATTTTCATTTTCTACAGAAGAACTCGTAAAGTTGTAGCTCAGTCGTTCTCTAACTGTGGTCCGCGGCCGCCCCCTAGTGGTTTACCAGGTATTGCATGTAAAGTGATCACTTGTATGATGCTGAGAGTTTTCATGCGTCGTTCACGAACGATTAAATTCTTTTGAACAAGTTTCAGTTGGTGAGACCTGTTATTTGTTTTTTACAACAAATCCGACCTGCCATAGCTTTTTATGGGTCCCTCTAGTCTCTGAAGTGACATATATGGAACCGTCAGGACATCTGCGTGCTTAAATATTATTTTATCAATCAAATCAAAGCGTTTTTTATCTGTTTACTGTCAAATTACATAAATGTGTCCCTTCTGTTTCTTGTGAATTATCATAGAAATTCACACAAAATCAACAGATCCCTGCGCTTTTTTGTGCTAATACATAATTGTGAGTTTATTGCAGAATTTTGGATCTAAGTGATTGTTTACAGTATTTCTTACTTCTACAAAACAGCTACTTCAGCCTCACTTAATGTCAAGTTATAATCTAATGATATGGCAAGTAATAAAAAGCTGCATTTACTGTCATACATAAGTGCAAATATTTCTAAATTAATTCCCCAAACACTTTGATTTTTATTGCAAAAAATCACAAAAATAATTGCAAAATCCTAGAAAGACTGAAAAGATTTTCAATATTATTTAATAAAATTTTTTTTAAAATATTTTAACAGTTTTGTTTGCAGGTTTTATCAATACATTCTGGGACAACCGGCCCTTGAAGAACATTCATGATTTTGACTTGGCCCAAAATTAAGATTTTAATTTTAATTTTGATGTTGTTTTCACGGGGCAATTTAAGGTTAGGTCGTCTGTGTTTGTTAAATGGGGTAGGTGATTTTCAACCTGAAAAAGTTTGAGAAACCTTAATGTAGCTCAGTGCAATCGTTTAAACTGAATCCCAAAAGCACAAATGAGGATGGCTAAAACTTACATTTTTCGGTTTTTGAACATTAACACAACAATCAAGATAAGAAATCAGTGTCAGCTTTACGCTCATCTATGTTTTCCCCGCCTCCTCTCTGTTGTCTATCATCACTCCTAAAGTTGTACAGTTTAGCTGGATGAACGCATCTGAAAACCCTTTTTTGTCTTTACCCCTTCTCTTTCTACAGCATGACTGTGTAGCTCCTCCTCTTCTCTCTCTTTTCCCCCAACAGTGATGTGTTACTGAGATAATGATGGCAGTGACCCTCCATCCTCCCACAAAACACTCACACATTGACATGTGTATGGAAAATCTGCAGAACACATACCTCTATACACACATGCGCACACACACACATTGCTGTTGACTGTGCTGCGTGTTTGCCTTGCAGGCTAACGGACATAGTTTTTTACACATGGAGCACGAGACAGCCGTCTCTCTGCTGAAGAGTTTCCCTCGGACCGTGCACTTGGTGGTTCTGAGAGACGGCAGCACGCCATAGAAATAGTTTTATAACAAACAAACCCACTTCCCATCTCTACTCATCTCCATTCAACTCTACCCCACCTGCCCTCTGCTGGTGGCTTGTGGAACTGACATATGAGCCTTCTTTTTTTTCTTCTTTTTCTTCTTCTTCTTGTTTTTTGTAACCTTTTTAAAGGAACACACAGACATCTATTTGCCTATTGCTGGACCAAAGGCAAATACTAGTGCCAAAAGTACCATGGGAAACATCTCTTCTCTTCTGTCTACCAGAGGTCAGCGACCTGATTGACGGACGGACGGACCATGAAAGGATGCAACACTTTTCAGTTCCTTCACAGCTGCTGCAGTTTGGATATTGTGGTTGTTTTCGAATGAGGCAGCTTTTCCATCAGCCAGTCAGATTTTAGTTATTTTTTATTGGAGGATTTTTACAAATTTTTTTTTTTTGCTTTCCTTCACTTTCTTAGTTAACTCCAGTATGTAACTTTTTTTTTTCTTTTTTTTTTATATATTTATTGAATCTGTCACTATTTCACAATTTATCTGTTTTGTTTGGTACAAAACAGATAAACTGTGGGGAGAAAAAAATGACCTCTCCCATTGCTAACTAGAAACAACCAATCAGAGCCAGGAGGCGGATCTTAGTGCTGTCAATCACTCTGAGAGATGGGCATAGAACCCAAATGTTAAACTCAAGTGAAACCAACACTACTTCAACATATTTTTACTCATGTAAAAGTAAAAAGTAGCCATCAAGTAAGAGTAAAAAAGTATTAGGTAAAAAGTCTACTGAAGTATTGAGTAACTGATCAAATGATCAATTATTTCATATTTTAAAATTACATAATCAGAAGGAACAAAATATAAAGTTAAGTAGAAATTTTGCTAATTTAAGGACAAAATTACAAAAATTCATATAAGTAATTTTTTACATATTTATTGAATGTGTAAAAATTAACATTTTACACATTCCAAAAATGTGAATTTTTGAATTCAAAAATTTAAATTTTTTGAATTTTTGTAATTTTATTTGTGTAATAAAATCACAAATTTTTATTACAAAATTGTTGATTTTGTAATAAAAAATAACAAAATCAGGCAAAACAAAAATTTTTCAAAATCAGTTCTTTTCAATAAAAAAATTCTAAAACTTTAACAAAAACTGCATGTGTGTGTCTGTGTCTGGTCTTTTTTTTATTAAAACATGTTTGTTTTTCATTCAGTGGGTAGAATATCTAGAAATTTTTCTCAAGTAAGCGCAGTGATACTGTGTAATAAATTTACTCAAGCAAAAGTAAAAAATACAATGTCTGAAACTACCTTTTTTACTCAAGTGTAACTAGTTACTCCCCAACTGTGATCACCCTCCATCTGATTGGCAGTGCTACCATAGAGCAAGCTGCGGCTAAAGCTAGTTAGCATGGCGAATAAATGTTTCTCCTGTAATGGCAAGTTGTTTCTCTACCATTACCAAATTTAGCAGCATGATCATGAGGATGATTGACAGCGCTAAGACCTATCTCCTGGTTCTGATTGGTTATTTTTGGTTGGGGGCGGTACATTTCTTCAGACAGGAATTATAGCTCCGGGATCAGAGGAAGAAGATCGATTTTCTTTCACAGATTATCTGTTTCCTAACACTCACAAAATGGTGGCAGTTTTAGCAAATATTTAATTTTTTTTTTTTAATAAAAGTTACACACTGCAGCTTAAAATGAATGTGTAGCATCTTGTTCATTGCCCTGTCAGTAGTTCTGTTTCTTATAAAGCTTCTTTCTTAAACCTTGCCCATCATTCGCATTTATTTAATTACTTTATTATTTTGTTTTTTTGTCTTTATCTTTTTTGCCTCCAGTGTACAGATAACTTTCTGCCTTTTTGTACATATATGAAGATTTGGCTTTCCTGAGCTGCACTCTCAGTTGGGCCCAGACTGAAAGCTCTAAAGGTTTATGATTAATATAACTGTTAATAAACTATATTCAGCTTTTTTTTTTTATTTCCTGCAATTTTACAGGAGTCATTTCTCTGAATGGATTTTGTTTTTTTCTAAAGTACACCACGGTTTTACCTGTAAAGAAACCCCTTTTCATAGGACATCAGTGCTGATAGTTTTTAGGTTTGAAAAGTTTTGCTTGAACAGCTGTTGAAAAGAGCTAAAGCAATATTTCTGCAGCTATTTGCAGCTGAGCCAACCTTGTCCTCTAGTGCCATCTACTGTACAAGTCATGTTAATGTTTACACCCACACTGCCATTCACTTGAACTAATAGGGAAACACAAAAAGAGCCCTGTGCCCCCATGCTCCCACACTGCATTTGCACCCTCTGTGCACAGCTGCATTATGGCGCCCAATTTGTATCACAGAAAACTAATTCCTACTCCTTGATTTAACAACTGTGCCATTGTTTGAAAGTCCAGTCTTCTTCCATGTCCAGATTCTTCTTTGTTCAAATGTTTGACTTGTACAATAGCCGGGCTTTTTTCCATGTAAATCAGACTTGAAAGACCAGACATTTGAAGACGCTGATGCTTTTCCATAGAACTGTTTAGCTTACTCTGGTTCAAAATGTCAGATTTGCTTTGTCATGGCTTGGATGAGACTTGAACTGAAATCTGGTGTCGTTGCTCAACAGTGACATACTAATGGGAAAAATTGGCACACATTAATGATCAGATCTATACCGAAGAGGACTATTGCCAGTAAAAAAAATTAATCTTAATTCATTATCAAAATTCTGGCTTTAATCTCAGAATTCTGATATTAAACTCAGGAATTTAAACTTTTTTTTATCAGAATTCTAACTTTTGTCACAGAATTATGACGTTTTTCTCAGGATTCAGATTTTAAACTCAACTTAATCTTTTGAGATCAAAAGTTAAAATTCTGATGGTAAAAAAGTCATAAATTCAGAAAGAGAAAAATCAGAACTCGGAGGAAAAAGGTTGCAATTCTCTTTCTTTTTTCCAATAATCCTCTTCCGTAGATTTATGTCTCGAAGCGTTTGTTGTTGCAGTGCCTTGAAAAGAGTATTCCTACCCTTTGAACTTTTCCACATTTTATGTTACAACCACAAGTTGCATTGTATTTTAAAAGGCTTGATACAATGAACCATGTTTTCAACATAGTAAAAAGTCACTTTTCACTCAATAAAAACTTAAAATTGTTTTGAGATATATCTACCGATTTAGACATCTATAAACAGATTTTTATTTTTTTATTTAATTTATTTTTTTTAGCTGCTCTTTTCAAAATAGTCTATGCTCAAACAGGATGGAAAGTTTGAGAAGCCTTTTAATTATGTCTTTCCACCGATTATTTGTTCCAGACTTTGACTAGGCCAGATCTAAACAACTACATTATTTCAAAATTATTCACTACTTTGTGAATAATGCGGTTGTGGTTGTAATGGCAACATGTGGACAAGTACACATGTTGGATACTTGCAATGCACAGTAAACTTCAACTTTCCCTGGAATATTTGTAGCCTGAAGTGGGAAAATTAAGTTTAAAGGAAGAAAAAAAAACAACTCAATTCTGTTTTTGGGAATGTTTTGGCCAAAGATTGACAGAGTTGTATTGATATGACAAAAGTAACAACTTTAAAAAAAAAAAAGTTTTATTTTATGTTTACATTTTGTCATCTTTCACTTTGCTGTGCCCATTATGTGTCAGTCACACTTTCATACGGACACAACACGGCACAGTTTAAATATTGTGGTTGAGAGATTGAACCCTATTTAGAGTTTGAAATATCAGAAGTTATGACGTGAACAGAGACAAATGTTTGATAATATAATTATTTTTTACTCTGTTTCAGGTAATTCTTTCTAAATATATTGATATACCTTAGCTTTGCTCAAAACTTGTGATATTTTGTAAAGACACTTGTATCAAAGATATGGATAGAAGTACGCACAGTGTGACTTGAAGACCTACACAAGTACTATCCAAAACTTGTACAAAAATGTATTTCTACTGTAATTGTGAATTTGTGTTATACAAATGCATATTATTATATATATGTATATGAATATAAAAAACACCCATTTTCTATGTGTTTAGATGATATAAGAGATGAACAAATGAGGACGGTTTCACTGTACATAAACTCTGAATGAAATATAATTTAAAATTACTCATATTGATTGTGAATGTACTCATGCTTTCTGCAGTACTTAACACGTACCCAACTTGAATGCTGCTTCTTCTTCTGTAGTGTGACAAAAATGTACTTTGACCTCCGAGGAGAGAAACCCTGTCGAGTTATGAGTTGGACAAATTTTAGTGACGATCTTACAGAACTATTTATTTCTTTATTTATTTGCACATGCAAGTTGAAAATCCTTCCAGTTTTAAGTTTGAGTATCAATGCGAAGAAATGCAATTGCTGAAGTATATATATAATATGTATCATGTGTTTAGAATGCATTTTGCAGACACTACCTGTACATACTATTTAAGATACAGTTTTTACAACAAAAAAAATATATGTATAAAATAGAAAAAATGCTGTGCAGCAATTATACTGGAGCCATTTTGGGCTTTGGGACGTACCATTTTTTCAATATATAAGAAGTGTTTTGAATAATGTACTAAAGTCTCTATTGTACAAATAATAAAAATGTCAATATTGGTCATGTTTGGTTCTTCTAGTGTTGTACCTTCTGGTTTTTGGGGGACGCAAGTTTTTATTTAAATTTTATTTCTTTTCAGAACGGAAGATGGAGAGATAAAGAAAATGTTAAATTGTAAACATGGAAGAAAGTGGAGATGGAGAAAACATTAATGGAAGATGGGAATATGAATGTTGAACGACATGACAGACATAAAAATACAATTATTACAAAATACTTTGTTATACTAACATTACTAATATATCATATTTATTCATAAATGAAGCAATAAATTTATGCATATTAAATATATTTAATTATTTTATATTTCTATTAAATATATGCAAATATATAAATATTTATTAAATATATTTAATTTATATAATTTTATATGAAATGTAATGAAATTTATATTTACATTAATATAAATTGTATATTATGAAATATATTTTATATGTATATAAATACAATTCTTATATAAAACATTTATTATAAAATATATTTTATAGAAACATTTTATATATCAAATATTTTTTACTAAATTATTTTAACAAATATAGATTGCTCTCATAAAAAAATGCAAATATTTTTATTATAAAAATTTGTAATAAAAATCTATTACTCAACCTCGATCACGTGACTCGTGATGCAAAAAAGTGTGCATATAATTTACATAATTGTAAGTTATTTAAAATAATATGACATTATTTCATATAATAAAATATATTTTAGATTTTGTATATGCCCTAATATAATTTTTAATAAAATAAATAAGCAGGGCTTTTTAAAAAGCTCTCGCATATGTTATATTTAAAACAGATGAAGGAAGTATGTTCTGTGTCTTTTGTCCATCATTCATATTGCATGCTGGAAAAGTAAAACAGTCTTTTAAAGAATGTCTTGGATTAAAATTTGATAAAATACAACATTTGGTGTCTTAGATGCAAGAATATTTCTTAAAAACAGCACAAAAGTTCAATTTCAACCTTGTTTTTAACCAACCTAATGTTTTGTGCATGTTGATAAAATAAAATTAGATATAAAATAAGAGATTACTGAAGATCACAGTTGTTTTCCTGTGAGGTTTACCTGAGCAGATGCTGCTTTGTCTCCCAGTTCATTAGTTTAACAGCCTGGAAATGTTTTCATCCCTCCTGATCCGTCCCTCTCAGCTTTTCTTGACATTTATCTGAGTTGAGACAGACAGTTCATCCTTCCTGCTTCAGAAACCGACCCTGAGGGGACAAAACTAAAATATCCACATCTTTTACACATACATAAACTTATATTTAAGAAAACTAATGTAAAAAATTGTGTCAGTGTGCCTACATCCGATTTTGATTTAGGGATACTGACAGTCTTTTTTCATGGATTCAGACCTGTTTGTGTTTTAAAGTGAGGTTCACTTTAGTTTTTATTAAATTTCAGTATCTTACCTGTAGGGGTTTAAATATTTTTTGAATTTTATAATTAAAACACCTGTGTCTGCCTAAGTAGCTAATGATGTTTCACTTTAAACATGCTGAAAATGAGAAACTACACAGCAAAAAGACAAAATCTTACAAAGTTTTTGGTCTAGTTTCTAGTGCAAATATCTTAATACACTTGAAATACAATAAAACTAACTTAGATGTAACTTTTCAGCAAGATATATGGACTTATTCTAAATCAGTAATTCTTGAATTTTGATTTAAGAGTTCAAGTTCCACTAGCAGACTATTTAACTTATTGAAAAAATTTTAAAACTTGATTATTATTTTTTTCATTTTACATTCTTTGGAAGAACAGTTAAACATTCTCACACTGCAAAAACACAGGTTAAAACTTTTAGTTTTTACTCATTTTAGTTTCATTTTTAGGTTTCATACAGCCAATCCTTCATTTTGACTTCTGCCTTTTTCTAAATAGATCATTGCATATTACATTGTAAAAATACAACATTTTACCAAGTATTTTGGGACTAGTTTCTAGTGAAAATATCCTAATACACTTGAAGTGATTTACAGTAACTTTTCAGTAAGATATAGGAACTTAATTTAAGTCAGTAATTCTTGAATTTTGATGAAAAGTAATTGTATAATTGGTTGATTATTTCACTTATAAAAAAACCTCTTCTAAGTAAAATAATCTACTTCTTTTCCTATTTTAAGTAATTATTTACTTAAACCAAGCTCCAATATCTTGCTGAAATTTACTTATAAGTTAGTGTTATCTTATTTCAAATGAACTAAGATATTTGCACTAGAAATTAAACCAAAAATACTTGGTAAGACTTTGTGTTTTTGCAGTGCATTATTCTATTGGCAGACTTTTTTTGCTCTTTTCTTCACGTCTAATTTAACTTAATTATATATTTTTTGACTTGTACCATTCCCCGCTGCTGCTCTGTCAGCATCAGTAGCCTTTGTACAACAAGACAGACAATAAACAATAGAGTTTAACATTACACACACACGCCGTTGTGTTTTCATGACTTGTGAGGACTTTTACGTTGACTTCCATTCATTTTCTACAGCCTAACCCTTAACCCTCCCTGAACCATCACATACCTAACTTCAACCCTAATCCTAAATCTAACCATCACAAACCTAACCCCTCACCCAAAAAGAGAAAATGTCCCCACAAGAAGCCATGGTCCCCACAATCCCACATTGTACACAGGTCCCCACGAGGACACAAAAACCTGGTTCACACACACGTCCTTTTGTTCCCTTCCTCTTTAGTCTGTCTTTTACACACTGGCTTTAAACAAAAATGGTACTTCTGTATTCTGAGAGCCCAACCCACTTACATAATGATGCATGCATTTCTACCCACACTGATGCCGGAATGAGTGTGTGAATGTGTGTGTGTGAGGGAATGTGTTTTGTTCACCAACCACAGCAGTCAATAAGCTCTTGTGACTGGATCGATAACAATACCAGACTCTGACCTGCATTCAGCTGATTATAGACAGCCAAATCTATCCAACATGCAGAATTTTTTTATTGTCTTTAATTTTCAGTTTCTTTGAATCCTTAGAGTTAAATTTGTAAGTTTGGTTGCAGCTGAACCAGATAAAAATATCTTTGTTAGCATGCTGCATTTGAAATTCTGAGAAAAATTGGTCGATTTGGAGAACTCCACTTGGTAATCAATGCTGAATCAATAATAGTTTGTGCTTCTGTCATTCTGAAAATGCATGTGATATTTTTCATGTATGGCAGCAAAGCATTACTTGTACTGATTTTAACTGCAAAAATGTGTCATGATTCTGGCCCGTCTACCTGCTTCGTTTTCCTCCTCAGCTTTCACCTCTCCAGTCAAGCCCGTCTGGTTCACTAGTTACATTTACTCAGTTACATTTACTTGAGTAACTTTTTTGAAAAATTTATTTTTAGGAGTATTGTTACTATGCTGTTCTTTTTGCTTTTGCTTAAGTAATTTTATCACAAAGTGTGGTTATTCTTACATGAGTAAAATTTCTAGATTTTTTACTCTAAATGAAAAACATATGTTTTAACCAAACATTTACCACCTGCAGTTTGTGTAAAGTTTCATAAGTTTTTTTTCATTGAAATAAACTGAAAAATTTATTTTTGTCTGATTTTGTTTTTGTTACTTATATGAATTGTCATTCTAGTCCATAAAATACCCAAATTTCCACTTAACTTTATATTTTGGTCCGTCTGATGATGTCATATTTAAATATTAAATAATTGATAATTTGATCAGTTACTCAGTACTTGAGTAGACTTTTTACCAAATGCTATTTACTCTTACTTGAGTAAAGTGTTTGGGTATACTGTGTGTGCGTGTGTGGGTGGGTGTGCGCGTGTGTGTGTGCGTGCGTGTGTGTGTGTGTGCGTGGGTGTGTGTGTTGACTTTGCAGCAACAAGCCATGGCTAGAGGTTAACTTTAATTACAAACCACACATTTTTTAGACAGAACGAACGAACAAGCCCAGGCCACTGCTTGGATTACACCTGTAACATTTCACTACCACCCACTCGTTTTAAACAACTTAAAAACAAATAAATATAAATCCACCCAAACCCAACACATTAAGGGCAAAGGGCAGCTTTCCGAGTCTATATCTAATACAGATAAGAGTCAGATCTATCAGGGGGAAAAACCTAAATCTTTTACTCTGCTGAGTGGATTAGGTGTGGATTCAGCGCACACCCTGGAGTAGATCGGGCGTTTATCCACTGCGCACAATATAGCTGTTTAACATCACAATACCAGCAGGACAACAAGCTCCTTATAAAGAGCCTCTTTACTGACGGGGTGTGTGAGTGTGTGTGTGTGTTGGCCAAACCGGTTGGACCACGTCAAGACACCTGAATGAAGAAATGGAGAACTAGTTTGACCGGGACTGACTTTAAAGCGAAAGAAAAAATAAATAATAAAAGTCAGGCGTTACCGGCGGACTACTAAGTTCAGGTGTTTAATCGTTTATGTCAGCGAAAAGCAGCGTTTTTGTTTGTCTGTTTTGAAGAAGTTTCCTTTAGCTTTAAGTGACCGATTGTTGCGGAGACATTTCGGTGTCCCAGTTTGGAGGAAGGCTGCGGCAGGACAGACGCACACATCTGTAATAACACACACACACACACACACACTCCGATACAGCGACAGAAGCTGCGCTGCGCCCGTCACCATGCCTGTGCGACAGAAAGGTAACTCAACTCTTTTTTTTAAAATTAAATATCCTCCCGTTTTACTATCATTACAGCTCAACTTTCTTTATTCCAAACTGTTGGAAATAAATCGCCTTTAACGCTCTTAAAATGTCGCGTTGATCGGATTCTCTTTCCGCCGGTGCACAAACTTTTCTGAAACGCCCGCAGTTTATGGTTTAATTGTTCACTGCTCTGACATGTGAAGTAAATAGAAGCTATTTCACATTAGCAGTTCACGCTGACGATTCCAATTTACAGAGATAGCCTATATGAGTAATAAGGGTTTAGCCGACAAAAAATGTTGTTGCGGTCGCGTCATGTCCCTGTCTTATCATGTTGAAGAGTGCAGGTTTGAGTTGTATTCAAGAGTAAATGGCACCAACAAAGAAGACGGAAAAATCCTACAGGGTAAGCTGGTTGTTCGGAGTCCTGTATCCAGGCTTATTAATGGAAAGTTGAGTGGAAGAAAAAAATAGGGCAGAGAAAATGTCACAAGCAGCAAGCATGACTGAATTGTTTTGGTGTTTTCAAATCAAAGTAAATTTAGAGATTCGTAATCCACGTTGCTCAATGTTTGATGATTGGGGGAGTCCACTGTGTTTTATAAAGTAAAAAAAAAATGGAAATAAAACTTTAGACGTCACTTTATGAATATTCTATTTTCATTTTCCAGCACGACTTTGCAACTAACAACTGTACCAAACATTTCAATTCCTGGACTAACTGTTTAACAATTCATTTAAGTTTTGGTAAAAAGAAGATGGGAAAAAAACATTTTCTTTACTAAATATAATAATTTTAAAATTTTCCAAGAAACTGAAGTTTTGGGTTCTATTACCAAAGTTATCAGAAGTAAAATATTTTAAATATATTTCTCTTTGTGTAACGAATCTATTTATATGTTTTACTTTTTGATTATAACTACTAAATTGAATAAAATTTTTAATGTTATTTCAAATTACTGTGATGCGTTTGCATTTTAAGTCAAATTAAATTAACCCAGGATACTAAAATGAACTTTATTTCTAAAGTTCAATGGTCACACATTTACAGGTTTGTTTTTTCCAGCTGGACCAGTTGTTTGCAGGAACTGCTCCACATTGACATTTGTCTTCAGGCAACAGAAAGATTTGGAAACACCTCAATAAAAACATTACTGAGGCCGTTCTTGTAAATATAACTTTAAAAACAAGGATAGTTTACATCAGTTTGAAACCAATTTGTGAAATAATTTAAGAAAACTCTTTGTTTTATTTTAATTTGAGTGTATAATTACATTATTTTAGCCAGGTTTAATCCAATCCAGCTCTTAAACCACAATAATCTACAGTTTTATAAAGGCTAATCTCCTTATTTTACTTTGGATTTTTTGGTCTTATTTTGCAATGTCGACGTTTTTGTGACATTTTATGTATTCTTATAAGATGCCCAGCGGGCCCTGGAGCTGCTCCAGCAGTACCGGGTCAAACTGAACCAGAGACAGCAGAACCAGAGTCGGAGCAAACAGGGTTCTGCAGAGGAGGACCGTCAGCTGACGCAGTCTTTGGACCGAGTCATCAACGTCTTCCAAAGTCAACTCTTCAGCGCTCTTCTTGGTAAGAACATTTTGCACAACAAATAGGAACAAGCATAATTTTTTCCTTTTTTAAATCTAGAAATAAGAGTTTTAGACCATGAAATATCCTGACACATTGTGAAAAAATGCATAAATGAATGGGGAAAAATATGTACAATGGCGAATTAAAAGCTCATTATGGAAAGAAATAAAGCTGTAAATTTTTGTCAACAAAAACACCAAACAGAAAGTTTGAGATTAATTAAACTCAGAAGTTTCTGAGTTTGAAAAGTTGAAAAATTGCTGTAAAAAAACTCTGAAATGTTCAGATTAATGTCAAAAATCTTCTTGATAAAAGAAATTAGTAAATTTCCACCAAAAAATTCTGAAATTTTGAGATTAATATCAGAAGTTTTCTAGAAAAAACAAAAAAAACTTCTCAGTTTGAAAAGTTGAGAATTTTTTCTTTTTTGGCAGAAATTTAATTTACTTATTTATTATCTGTCTATCATCTTCGTCTTAAATGTGTGTATCTTTAATGATATATTGTTTTATCTATACTTTAATATTTTTACTCTCATTAAAAATAACACCAGTTAGCATTAAATTCCAGAGTTGCTGCAAAGTTATTTTCTGTACATTAGTTCTAACTTTTAACAAACGGCATCTGTTTTTCATAGTGTGAAAATATTTGATTGTGTAAACAAGAATATCTCCATTTAAAGTAAAAACCGGTCAGTCAGAGGATCAGACTCGCTTACTGAAGGCATCTGACTTTACATCACCTACACTACCAAATTTCTCTTTTTGCATGTTTCTAAACATGTTTGTAGTTTGTTTACAAGCTGCTCACCTTTCACTCATTTTCCTCTCTGGTGTTAAAGTTGCATCATGATAATGGAAAATGTTTTATAGTTTAATTCTGTAATTCCTTTAATGAACACTTGATGACTTATTGCAAACGATTCATCTGCAGCTAAGAAAATACTTCTAACATGTGAAAAGCTTGATTTAGCATTAATACAGTGTACAGTTAATCTGTTGGCTATTTATTTCAAATTCAAAAATATTTTATTAATCCCAAATAAAAATTAAATGTGGTTAGATTCTGATTAATTACTGACATGTTCAGCAAATGTCTTTTTTTGAGTCTGTGTGCTCTAGTTAATGAATCAATCATAAATTAGTTGACGATTAATTCAATTAATCACAATTAATTGTTTCAGCCCTAATTTCCAAAGCTTATTTAAAAAACTCCTACTTCAATTTTTCACAAACCACGAGTGTGTCTATGTTGTTGGTGATGATGAATTTTATTTCAGACAGATATTTCACCAAGAGGGAACCAAACATAATAAAAAGTAGAAGTTTAGTACTTTTTAAGTGTAAATACAATGCCGTACTATCAAATATACATACTCAAATACATGCAAATACATGACTTGTTTGGTGACTATGAGTCTGAGAAGAAGTATGACGTTCTTCTAGATGTTCTGCTAAAACCTCATGGCATCACTGCTTTCTTTCTCTTCTTTATCTCTTACTAGGCTGTAAAAGTTACCAAACCTTTTGGAGTTTGCTTTGTTGATATGAGCGACGATTTATTACTTAATTGCCTTTGCATGCATACAGGGAGGGGAAGTAAAACCTACAACTTTAACACCTTCTGCTACATTCATAAAGTGGCCGTACTGCAAAAAACACAAAATATTACCAAGTGTTTTTGTCTAGTTTGTAGTAAATATCTTATTACACTTGAAATGAGACAAAATTAACTTAAATGTAACTTTTTAGCAAGATATAGGAGTTATTTAATTGAATTGGCAGATTATTCCACTAATTAGGCAAAACTGTCTAGTTGTGAAATAACTGACTTCTTTCCCAATTTTAAGTAATTATTTACTCATAACAAGCTCTTATATCTTGCTGAAAAGTTATTTGTAAGTTAGTTTTGTCTTATTTCAAGTGTAATAAGATATTTGCACTAGAAACTAGACCAAAAATACTTGGTAAGATTTTGTGTTTTTGCATTGTAGTAGTTTTAATAAGATAAGTGGAAGCTGTTTTTACTTTTCCTTTGAAGGTATGAAAACATGAAAACTTTTTGTTGCAGTATTCCATCTGTACACTTGAGGGCCTCAGTGCTCAAGCTATCTCTGTTTGGCTAGCAGTGTAAATATTGAGACGTTTAGAGATTGTTTTATTTTATTCTCAGTAGCTATTTTCTGAAGGACAATTTTGTTTACAGAGACTATATAGTTAATTTTATTTGCTGCTTTGTTATTTTTTTATATTTAAAATGTCTTCCAGTTCCAGTGTAAAAGTTCATTAGAATTTAACGTTTATTGATCTTTGAGAATGTGTTCTTTCATAATTAACATTATGTTACTTGAAAATGGTCTCAAAACAACAATATTATCGTTTATCACAATAACTTCTGGGACAATTTATCGTACAGAAAAGTTTGTTATTGTGACGGGTATATTTGCACATACCCAGATCTCTGTTTTGTATTCTAATGTTGCAGGAATTGCTTACAACAAAAGAAAACATTATTTATTTGCCTCCCCTTTAGAAGCATCTACATATTTGTTTTTCACTCAGTAGGTAGAAAATCCAGAAATTTTACTCAAGCAAGAGTAGCAATACTTCCTAATTAAATTACTCAAGTAAAAGTGTAAAGTACAGCATAGTAAAAATACTCCTAAAAGTACATTTTAAATAAAAGTTACTCAAGTAAATGTAACTAGTTACTACCCAACTCTGATGCTTTGACAGTAAAATTATTGCTACTCTTATCTCAAAACTGTGATACCAGTTACCTTTATTGCGCAGTGTATCCATTTGTGGGCCCTTTGTTTGGCCCTTTAGTGAATAATCATAAGTAAAGTATTTGAGGCTGGAGGAGTAATAGCACAGATCCTGCTTAAGTTGTGCAGGAATTGAACAGAAGAGAGAACAGCAGCCGTCACCGTGACTAAATCTGACAGAGAACACCATGATTGCAAAGAGGCTTGTAAGAAGGAGCAGCGAAGGTGAGGAAGCTAAAGCAGCTTGACCATAAAGCTCAGTATGACATTTGCTAATTGAAAGGTGAGTGATTAGCAGATGTGATCTGGCTTTGAGTTTGTTCTAAGAAGGAAAGGACTCTGTACTTTCTTTTGTAGCCAGTTTGAAATAAAACAATGGTGTTTCCCTCAGTGTTTTATAAGCCTGGCAAGCATCATGTAAGTTTGAACAAATATGTAAAACAAATGTGCAAAAGTCTTCCAATAACATGGATGTTCACATTTCCTGTCAACTTTAAACATTTGTTAACTCAAAAACATGTTTGGCTGCTGCAAAACAGCCAAAACACTGAGGAAATCAAGTTGGAGGTTAACCTCAGTCCAGCAGCTTCTGCCCCTAAACACTAAATAAAATACAAAAATAACCCTAAACAAACTACAACGCAACAACTCTCAGTGAGGAGTTAGCAACAGTTAACAGCAGTTAATATTTGTAAAAATAAACATAGGTAAAAAGTGCAACATTGATTATAACAATTAAAGACGTATACAAAACATGGCAAAATTACTCATGAAACTCTGTAAATGATTAAATTTGTCTAAATAAAATATGTGTTAAAATATAACATTTGTAAAGAAAACACAGAGCTGATCCTAATACATACCACAGTTACCGAGGGCAACAGAACAAAAGGGGAGGAGCTGTAGGTCGCTGGTTGCTATGGTAACCGCCAACTGTCAAGAGCAGCAGAACAGAACTTTGGTACATTTTTAGCAAAAGTCTGGAGAAACAGCTCCAGGATTAAGTAAAATCAATTCAAAGAATAAATAAACAAATTTGGACAAACTTCACATCTATAATATTGTTTTTTTTTTTTTTTTTCCAAAATCTGTTTATTGTCTTTTACATTTCAAAAGAGACACACAGACAAATAACTCACAAGTGCACGAAACACCTAACAAAACCAAAAGAAAACACATTAACAACTTAAGCATTCAAGGTGACAAACTTTAGTTGATTGCAGTGAGACAGAGTACTTTAAGTTTGTTATCTCAGGGGTGTAAGTTGAGACTTAGTCCAAGAGATTTAATCACAGTCCACAAGCTGGTACGAGGTGATGGCATCGCCCTCCCTGGTTCTAGGCATCCCAACATCAGTGTTTCAGTTTCATACATTTTTTGAGCAAGTGAATACATTTGGAATTAAGATGAAGATAACAGACTTACATTCACTACAATAAAAACATAAGTAAAATTAGCTAGAGTACATTCAGTCAATCGACATTATGAGTATTTATATTTTCCAAGAATAGCAAAAACTTTTCCCATATCTTTTTGAACCCACAATATTTACCCTTAATCATAAAGGTGAGTTTCTCCAAGGCAAGAGAGCTTGATAATGTAGACATCCAAGTTTTTAATTGGGGTCTGGTTACAGATTTCCAGGACCTGGCTATACTATATTTAGCCTGCACCAAACAATAAATTATGGATTTTTGATCAACCTTGCTTATTTGAGTTTGAGTGGGAAAAATTCCTAAGATACACAACCAGGACACGGATTGAGTTTAGTACCGACGATAAGTGAAATTTTATCCAAAAATTCTGAATCTCAGGACATTCCCAAAGGCAGTGAATCAATTTGTCTTTATCTCCACATTTAGCACATGTATCCGGGATGTTGGAATTAAATTTATTTAGTAATGTTGGAGTAACATAT
This sequence comes from Xiphophorus hellerii, assembly GCF_003331165.1. NCBI lineage: Eukaryota > Metazoa > Chordata > Actinopteri > Cyprinodontiformes > Poeciliidae > Xiphophorus > Xiphophorus hellerii. The sequence goes on along the minus strand of NC_045680.1, from coordinate 1,351,171 downwards.
GTTCTCATCAACCATTTGTATTGGATTGACTTAAATTGAGTATTAATAGATTGTGTCTGTGCCTTCAGACAGGCCCTCTGCCATTCCTCTACTGATATATTACATTTCCAGTCTTCACACCAGGCCAGTCTTTTGTGTTGTGAGGATGTCTGGGATTCTGTCTCTGATGATGCTATAAAAGCAGGATATTAGGTCCTTCTTCAAATGGCAATTTGTTGCCAATTCTTCTATAGAAGTAAAACTAGGTAATGTTAGAAACTTTTGAGTACCCAAGACAAAACTTATGATTTGCATAAACTTAAAAAAATGTTTAGTTGGAATTTCAAATTTTTGTTTCAAATCTTCAAAACGCATCATAATCCCTTTATTAAATAAATTTGAAATTTTGCATAAACCTTTAGCATACCATGTTTTAAAACCCATGTCTTTCCTACCTGGTTCAAATGTCATGTTGCCCCAGATCGGGGAGAATTGGGATAGTGTTGGTATTTCATTTTGAATTTATGTACATCATACCATACTCGGATAGTGTTTTTAACAAATGGGTTGGAAGTATTTTTTAATAACTCTTTGCATTTCCTTGAGTATAGATATGAATTTAGGGATAAGGGAGTGGTATTTATATTTTCTATATTTACCCACAACAGAACGGTTGCTGAAAACCAGCAGGATCCACTAGCGAGCTGAGCAGCCCAATAATACCACTTGAAATTTGGCACACCTAGCCCTCCTCTGTCATATGGAAGATATAATAATGATAAACATAATCTGGCTCGTCTGTTGTTCCAAATAAAGTTATTTAGGATGGTCTGAATTTTTGTAAAAAAAAAACGTCGGGAGGATTAAGAGGGATAACCTGGAAAAGATATAGGAATTTAGGGAGACCGTTCATTTTGAGAATATTTATACAGCCAATCATAGATATAGGTAAGGTAGACCATCTATCAAGTGATTCCATTGTTGAGTTAACCACTGGTGTGTAGTTTGCCTGAACCAGATCATCTATGTTTGGAGTAATTTTTATGCCTAAATAAGTAAGGCTGTCTTTTGCCACCTGAAATGTTGTGTGAATTGGAGGATTATTTCTTTCAGCCTGATTTAAAAATAGGATGATGGATTTAGATTCCTTAAGTTTATAACTGGAAATATAACTAAACTCAATGATAGTTTTAAGTAGTTGGGGGATTGAGCAATTTAGATTAGACAACATTAAAATAATATCGTCGGCAAATAGTCCAATTTTAGATTCAGTATTTTTTATTCTGACACCATGTATGTTTTGATTATTCCTTATGGCAATAACCAATGGTTCAATTCCCAGAACAAAGAGGAGGGTGAGAGGGGACAGCCTTGACGTGTCCCCTACCTAGATTAAATGATTTAGATACAATGTTATTAGTTATAACTGAGGCAGAGGGTTTATTATAAAGTATTTTAATCCAGTTTATGAAATAACTACCAAAACCAAATTGAGAGAGAACTTTGTAGAGATAATTATGTTCCACGCTATCGAATGCTTTTTCTGCATCAAGTGAAAGCAAAGCTGTATCAGGATGTTCATATTTAGCATGAATTATATTCAGAACATGACGGATACCGTGGTGAACTTGCCGCCCCTTTATGAATCCGTTCTGATCAGAGTCAGAAAGGGATGGTAAAAATTTCCCAAGCCTGATTGCTAGAACTTTAGATATTATTTTGGCATCAGAGTTAATAAGTGAGATTAGTCAGAAAGATTCACATCTAGTGGGAGATTTCCCAGGTTTAGGTAGAACTGTTATGATCGCATTTCACAAGGAAGGAGGTAATTCTTTAATGGTATAACTTTCCAATAGCATATTATAGAGGGGCTGCAATAATTTGTTTTTAAATATTTTATATAGGTCCAAAGGAATCCCATCTGGACCAGGTGATTTTCCTGATTTTAATTTATCTGTTGCATTTGAGAGTTCATCTATAGATATTGGCATATCCAGTTCTGATTTAGCTGTTTCACTAAGTGTGGGGATGTTTACACAATTAAGAAAAGAGTTAAAAAAGATGTTTGTGGTTTGTGCCCTTTAGACGTATATAATTTTGAGTAATAATCTTTAAAGAGATCATTAATTTTTTGAGGATCAGTAGTGTTTTCATTTGCAGCTGTAATTTCATTTATTGCCCTCTCATTCTGCAAAGCTTTAGTGCGCCACACTAGAAGTTTTCCTGCCTTCTCTCCCTGATCGTAGTAGGATTGTTTCAATCTGAATATCTCTGATGAAGCTTTGTTAGTTGATAGTTTGTCATATTTTGCTCTCAATATTTGCAGTTCTTGTTGCTTTTCTTTAGAACCTTTTAGATTGATCTCAAGCTCAGTCTCTTTTATTTGTTCTTCAAGTTTTAGCATCTCCATGCTAGTTTTATTAGCTTTATTTTTTGTGTAGCTTATCATCTGACCGCGTATAAAAGCCTTAAAGGCTTCCCATCTAATAGATGCTGTAGTCTCAGATTTATTAAGGCTGAAGTAATCATTAATATTTATCTCAATATATTTCAGAAATTTGGGCATTTGCAACCAGTGGGGTTTTAATCGCCAGATAGGATTAAACGCAATTAAGGTTGAAAATTTAAGCATGCATAGTGAGTGGTCAGAGACCAATATGCTTTTGTAGGCACTACTTTTAATTCTGGTAGCCAAGGAGTTTGAAATTAGTAAATAATCTATACGGCTATAGCTACTATGGGTAATTGAGTGGCAAGAATATTCTTTCTTTGTTGGATTCTGTACTCTCCATATATCTCTTAAGTTTGGTTCAGACATAAAATGTTGTATAACCCGTCTACTTTTAGGGTGGGACAAATCTAAACCCGATGATCGGTCGAGATTAGGATCTAAAGTACAGTTAAAATCTCCACCAAAGATCACATCACTGTGTAATAGAGAGAAACAAATTATTGTAGAAATCAGGGTCATCTATATTAGGACCATACAGGTTAACCAAAATCAAGTTTTGGTTCATCAATGAGGCTTGGATTATTATGAATCTCCCAGCAGGATCTATGATGGTCCTTTTTATACATATAGGTAAAGATTTATGAATAAGAATTGCCACGCCCCTAGCATGTGGAGAAAATGAGCTGGAAAATACTTGACCCGGCCATCTTCTTCTTAGTCGTGCAACTTCGGTTGTAAGTAAATGTGTTTCTTGGATAAAAACCACTTTTGGATGGTATTGTTTAAGTCTATTCATTACTTTTTTGAGTTTGATCAATTTCCTAAGGCCTCTTACATTCCAGGAGATCACATCAACAATGGACTCAGTTCTGCTTAATGTCCATTTATCATCTCTTTCTGTTTTTTGTCTCAACTGTAGGAACTTGAAATTTACAACATGAAGAATATTGCACCTTGAGAACACTGAACATTTACAAACACAAAAGACTTTCCTGAGATTTCCCACCAGTGGGAATCTCCACCTCCCCTTCCCCTCTATTCTGTGACTTGGCTTTGCTACTGATCCCAGAACAACAGGAGCAGAAAAAACATTTACTTAAACAACTCGCACCTCAACCTTAAACTGCGAACCCCGACCATGGTATCTAAAACTTGTTCCCCACCGCTAAGAGGGGGAGACTTAGTGGAAATGTGTATTGTCCAGGATCACCGATCAATTGGAGTATTGATCCTTATTAAACCTCGCTGGCGCCATCTAGCGTGTAAATGTGGTTACCCGTCAGTTTGTTTTGTTTCCCGTATAAATTTCTCCACCTCCGTTGGCGTGTGGAAGAGGAAGCTTTTACCGCGGTGGAAAATCCTCATCTTTGCTGGGAATATCAGTCCAAAGTTTATATTCAGATTACGGAGTTGTTGTTTCACCCGGTCGTTTTGTTTCCGTTGTTTCACCACATCCGCGGATAGCAGGAAGAACATCACATGGCCGCCGTTGTACATCACCTTTCCTTTCAGACGGGCTGCAGTCATCACCCTCATCTTGTCTTGATAGTTTAGCTATTTCACGATGATCACGCGTGGCGGGCGGCCTGGAGCTCTCTGGCCCTGCAGCCTGTGGGCCCGCTCGATAATGGGGGGGATGGAAACGCGTCCCGCCCCAGGACCTCCATCAGCCAGGTCTGCAGAAAAGCAGCGATGTCCCCTTGCTCTGTCTTCTCGGGTAAACCCACGAGTCTCAGGTTGGATCTTCTGTTTTCAAGCTCGTCCACCTTCAAAGCGAGATCCTGGGTTTTCTTTTGTATGGTCGCTTCTTTGCCTGTTAACGAGGCGACGCCGTCCTCCAGGTTGCTAATGCGGGATTCTGCAGAGGTAAACCTCTCGAGGAATACTCCAACTGTGTCTTTAATTTCTTGATTTGAAGTTATAACCTCCCGTAGTTGCCTGGTAAAGTGAGTTTTCAAGGCTTGGATAGCTTCCAGGAGGTTAGCTTCAGAGGCTAGCTAGCGTTAGCCTCCTCCATGTATCGGTTTCCGCTTCGCTTCCAGCGTCGGATCCCTCTTTGCTGGTTGTTTTCGCTTTTAATTTGTGTTTAATCGGCATCTTGGCAGGTTGAATTGAATCCCAGGGAGTTTGCTCGTACGAAAAATATCTTAGCAGTGGTCTAGATATCTAATTGCAGGGTATATTGGTCGGAGCTCAGAGCCCAGCAGCTGCTCAGTAAGACGCCATAACCGGAAGCCATCTATAATATTGTTAAAATAAAACTCTTGTATACATTGACCAACGTATTGGTTGTGTATAATTTTGGCACTCATCAGAATATAATGTGTTCAGTTGTTGACTGTATGGGGTTTTCTTTATAACTTTGTAGTTTTCTGTTTTTATTATGTAAAACACTTTGAAGCACCCTGCTGCTGGAATATGCTATACAGATTAAGCCTCTACCACTGAGCTTAGCAAGTTTTCTCAGGGAAACCCCTGGTGTTTATTATTATAATTATTATAACTCCTTATGAACTGTTTCATTAATTCTTTAGTCATTGTTCAAAGCTCTAATATCTCCACAGATATACAGGAGTTCTACGAGGTGACAATCCTGCAGGACACTCAATGTTCTGAGAAACTTCCAGCTCCAGCAGAACAATCACCAGTAAGTCCTTCGAGTCCCCCTGCCTCTGGAGAACCATCCAAACCTAGCAAGACCAAGTCTATCAAATCCACCTCCCTACCTAACCAAGATGGAGCGCCTACAAAAGCATCATCTTCTCCTACAAGACAGCCCAGCATACCACAGTCTCACCCCGCCAAAGTAAAGTACCGTGCTCCTCCTCCACCAGTCCAACCAGAAAGCTCTAAGTCTGCAGAGCTGGTTATTTCCAAACCCTCTTCACCCTCTGCTGCCTCGCCTTCCAGTGTTACTGTCAGCAGTGTGGAAACTCCCAGTGTTCCCACTAAACCATCTCAAAATGGAACCAACTCGCATGCCACTGACGCAAAGTCACAGAGTACAACAAACCCAAAAAACCCAGCTGCCTCTAAAGACCTGAATCTGGTGACTGTCTCTGCGCTCGTCTCCAGCACCATCCAGGGTCTTGTGTCACCAACCACTCCAGATATAGCTACTCCTACTAGCATCACTCCAACCATCAGTCCCAGTCTAAATACAGGCTCGGGAGCTGGTGTTTTTGCAGCTGCTTCCATCAGTAAAGATCCAGGAAAGAGCGTCATCAATGCAAGTAAAAGTCCAACGAGCCCCAGTCATGGAAAATTCTCATTCGAGAGCAAAAGTCCAACAAGTCCTTCAGCAAAGCAAAGCAAAGGACTTCCTCTTAGGTATGCTAGCACTCTTATTTCCTTGCTGTTGAGCAGTGGTAGTAATACATTTGTTGACAGTTTTGCTAATGAGTTGTAGGACACATTTAACAAAAAGAAACAGTCGTCCAAGATGTAATATTACTAGGGCTGTGGTAAACTATTATTTTAGTAATTGAGTAATCAGTCAATTATCCTGTAGATTAATTGAGTAATCAAATGGAAAACTGTCCTGTTCTGTACTAACTACTTAAGCTAGTAGACCACTTTTTTCTCGCTCTCTGTGTCGACTAAGCTACATGCAGACACGTTTCCATAGCAACTGACAACAACACTTTGTTTAAAAAAGTCAAAATATTGTAATTTTACACCTCAATTAGGTAATGACTACTCAACAGAAGATTTTAAATACATTTAAGTTGAATATATTTTTAAAAAAATGTATTCAACTATTGTTGAACAATAACTGACGGGCGTTTTCTCCCAACATCCGCCATTTTGCAGATTAGAGTAAGATGACGACGAGTATGGCGAATCGTATTTTGATGTAAACCTTTTGTGTGTGTGTGTGTGGCTTCAAAAAACATGAAAACAAAGGAAATAACTTCAGTATGTTTCAGATAGTTCTATAAAAGCATGATACAGTTCCTCTTAAATTTTTTGCCATTAATTGCCGGTTTTGTTTATAACAAAAATCTATTTTTAATTTGAGTTTTTGTTATTTTGTTAGTTTTAATTAACTTTAAAAACCTTGGTGAGTTCATGCGCTGAAATTTCTTTCTTCTTTCTGTTTCCAGTCCAACCAGCCCTGGGCGGGGAAAGGCTACCAGTGATAGCCCCGGCTACGGACCAACCCGCTCCAAGTCGCCCGCAGCCCCACTGGCCACAAACAGGGTAGGCCAATTCTTCATTCTGTGTCTGTGCTGAAGGAAACGTGGAGAAAGTAACTCACCGATGAAGCTTGAAGAGCGAGCTTAGAGAGTTTAATTGTGATTTGCTTCCAGAAAAACAAAACATTCACCTCTTTTTTCAGAGTTCTCTTTTTTGTTCATTCCTTTGCAAAATGCTGGCTGTTTTTACACAATTGCATTTTCATGGCTTGCATTACATTATGTAACATGGCAAGTGGTGTCAGATCACTTTCATACGATAATATGGTTTAGTGTAATGCAAGAAAAAGAAAGAAATGTTGGAGGTTTAATGGAAATAGTGTCGCTGGTTTTGTATGCACATTGAGTTTTGACATGATGCTGTTTCTGGAGATTGGGCTTGGGATTTATTTGTATTTCTTATCTAAGGTGTACTTTTTAAATTATTTTAACAATATCTGTGAAAAGATATCTGCTCCTGCTGGTCTGAATTGTTGACATTTATGTGCTGCTCAGATTCAATTATAACCAGAAAGAGAAACTTTTCTTGAGAAACATTTTCTTTTAGTTCCACTTTAAGATCTAATATAGTTTCTGAGGATTCACAGTTTGACCAGCCTTTGTTTCTCCTTTCATTTATGAATAAAATAATGAAAAATACAGGTGCACCCTCACTAAATTTGAACATCATTAACAAAATAATGTTTTGCTGTAATTCAGTGTAAAAAAATGAAACTCAAATATTATATAAACTCAATCAGAGATAAAAAAATTCTGTTTCTTCCTGCTACATTTGAGCAGGAAATGTAGCAAATGTAGTTGCAAGTTACAAACTGCAAGTTTTTGTAGTTTGTAACTTGCAACTACAAAAAATTTATTTCAGACAATTTAGAGAATTATATAAAACCAATTAAAAAACTTTTTAGGTATTTTATGGCCATATTATCTCCTACGCAATCGTAAAAAATACTTCTGACTTGACAGTTTTCCAGCAGACACAATGAGTGTAAGCCACAAAACATTATTGCTAATTGAGATTCACGTCTATGGAGAATTTTATCAAAACATGGCGACTGGAGGAAAAATGAAAGTTGAACAAACAGCAAAAATAACATGAGAATTGGACATGTGGAAATTTTAGATTAATCTAAAAATGTCTGAGTATTTGTTTAGCTTTGGAGCTAAGAAATGTCCATGTTTTTTCTAGGAAATTTCTGAAATTAATCTCCAAAATTTTGTGCTTTTTTATCATTTGAGATTTGCCAAGAAAATGATGAGAGGTACTACAGTAGACTCAAAAATTGCAGATTGAGCAATAAGTCATGTTCAGTTGTAGAGTTCGTGTACTCGACATTTTAGAAAATAAAGAACTGATGACATTTTTGCAGTAAAAATACTGATGATATTTTTGCACTAAGTTAAAAAGTCTAAGTCTTTTTAACTTAGACTTAAAAAGTCTAAGTTAATGCTCTTGATAGCTAAAATTAATATTCTAGCTTTCTGAAAAACATCCGAATGAACAGAAATAAATTAAATTAGTAAAATAAACTAAATTATTGACTTCCAATCAAAATTATTATTAATGATGTGTGACTAAAAACATGCCAGGAAATAAAATTTACATCACTGTGTGAAGAGTTTTGCGTCTTAAGGGGCCTCAAGATCATTTCTACCAACAAAGTTGAAAGTAGAGCATCTTTTCTATACTGCTGTCACTGTTCACTCTATCTAACCCCCACTTCTACTAGAGACTTGACCTGATAAAGCAGTGGAGAGTGGTGTGTATGTGTGTGTGTGTAGTATCTGAGTTTTTGCATGCGCTCATGTCTGTGTACACGTCTGTCTGCGAGTGTTTGCCTGTTCATCCATGTGTGTGCACCAGTCTCTAGATGCCGCCTGTTTTCTTTTTTTTTTTTTTATCTGCTGAGTTGGGTTGGCGTGCGTACGTGGATGTATATTTATATACACAAGATAAATCTATTTCTGAGCCGTGTGCTCCTCTGCGAGGTCAGAATGTGGAAACCGGCTGCCATTAACCGAAGACGGCAGCTGAGAAACCAGACAGCGGGTGGAGATGCTACGCTATGGTTGCCATGTTTCCGAGGCGGCCTTTGATTTAGCTGACCGCTCTGACGAAAGGACAGGTGGAGAAACGGGGTCAAGAGAAACTGAGGGATAAAAAAAACAAAGACAAAGAGATGGCAAAGAGAAACAAAAGCTGTCAGGATGAGGAAGTTGGTCCTGGGAGATGATTTGGTGAAAGTTAGCCAAGCAGACTGGTGAGGATGGACTGCATCTGCATCCTCACTACGAAGGTGAGACATGAACTTTCAAACCAGGCGAAGACTTGAATTTATCCAATGATTTCAAAACTTACAAGTTTACGTTGTTGTCTTATCTAAGAATATATTGATAAAACCAAAATTACTTCCTTCCCTGTGTAAGGAAGTATTTTTTTCTAGTTTCTAGAGCAAATATCTTCGTACACTTGAAATAAAAGAAAACAAACTTAAAAGTAACTTTTCAGCAGGATGTAGAGGCTTGTTTAAAGTAAACAATTCCTTAATATTGATGAAAAAGTGTTAGTTCCATTGGTAGATTATTTCACAACTACTACTGCGCCGTTACCTAGCAACCTCAGCAAAGCCCTGCCCGTCACCTAGCAACCAAGTTCTAGTTTCACTGGCAGTTTATTTCACTTCTTTATTTCACTTGTGTTGAAACTTGTACTTTTTTATCAATTAAAAAGTATATTTACTTAAAACAAGCCTGTATATCTTGCTAAAAAGTTAATTTTATGTTTGTCTTATTTCAGGTGTAGAACCTAAACCAAAATTATTTGGTAAGATTTTGTGTATTTACTGTGTCATAGCAAATACACAAAGGTTTACCTGATGAGTCAAATTAGCCCAATTTTATTGGGAACAAACTGTTTACTTGTTGCTCTAATTCAGGGGTGTGAAACTCATTTTCATTTTAGGCAGAAAATCTGAATGCTCTTAAAGGGCCAGTTATGCCAGAGTATATTGATAAAAAATGAAACTGTTAAAATATCAATAAATAGCTGCTCCTCCAGGATTTTGTGATTGTTTTTGCAGATTTTGTGATGCCAATTTCGAAATATTTGTAAGGAATTTTTACAATATTTGCACTAATGTGTGATGTTAAATGTGACTTTATTACTCGCCAGATCATTTACGGACTATAACTTGACATCAAGGAAAGCTGAGGCAGCAGTCACTTAAACTCAATGTTTTTCACCAATTTTGAGAACATTTAAAGTGAAATCAAAAAATAATGTGGAGATTTGTTGATTTTGTGTGACTTTTGCAGATTTGTGAAAAACTGAAGGGACTTATTGATGTAATTTGGAGCCTAGAGGGCCACATAAAAAGCTACGGCGTGGCAGATTTGGCCCCTGCGCCTTGAGTTTGACACATGTGCTCTAATTTCAGTCTTTCTATCTCAAAGAAACAGATTTTGTTTTTAGCGAAGCTAAAGCAAATTTTGAGCTGTTGTTTAGCTGTCAGTTTGACAACATATGGCTTCCCAAGAGGCAAGAAACTGGGTTGACGGGACAAACAAAAGACTGCCTGACCCGATGGGAACGCACCAGTTGACTGATCTCTGAAGGATAGAAAACATCGCAAAAACAGGATGGAAATTAATTTAATAACCTAATATATTAAGCACCTATGTACCCTCTTTTATTATTCTTTTGATGATTTATGATAAAATAGACTTATAATGATGTAGTAGATCATTTTAAAAAATCAAAAGGGAGGCCTACATAAGAAAAATTGTTAAACTTCCATAAGCCAAGCTTAAAATTTGACATTTATTTAGTAACAAATTAAACTATTTTTGAGAATGCATCAGTACAATAAAATATTTTTCTGATACCTGTTGTATTAGCAACTAGCATTTGCACACACAAGTTGCATATTTTTTTATAACACAATGTTATCTCGTTGGTGCATTGCCATACTGATCCGGCAAGGTTAAAGACGGCAACTTTTGTGACCTTGAAAACCACGGATTGCTCCACTAAGCCCCCTAACCCATTAATCTTGCCAGTGGACTTTTCTGAACTAACCTTGCGAGTCTTGAAAAAGACAGCAGGGATTTCATCTCACATTCATTCGCTTAATCTGGTTTACCTGATTAAGGTAATGGATTAAAAATGAGAGGGTGATGACTGAGGTCAAGACACTGAGATTACTGCAGGAAACCATCGCAGGACATTCCTCTGAGTTTACTTCAAACTTTTACACGTTTCTAGAGTAACAGCAAAGTTGTAGTATGTGACTTTATAAAAATATGGTTTTTACATATTTGTTAAAACTGTCATTATGTCGTGTTATGAGACGGATAATCTGTGAAAAGATTGAGCTAATCCACCTCAACTCAGTGCTACTGTTGCTGTCTGAAGAAAGGCACTGCTCCTGCCCAAAAACAACCAGTCAGAGTGAGGAGGTGGGGCTTGGTGCTGTCAATCAATCTCATGTAGTCGCTGCTAAATGTGCTAAAGGTAGAGAAGCAACTCTCCATTACAGGAAATTTATTTATCTGTTGTCATCAGTGGATATGCTAACTAACCTTAGCATTCACAACAGGTTATGCTAACTGCAAGAGGGTGATTGGCAGCGCTAAGAGCTGCCTCCTGGCTCTGATTGGTTGTTTAAGGTTAGCTCTGGAAGAAGGCAGAGGACCCACAAACCAGTTTTCAACTAACTATTACTAAATCCTGGCTGCTTTTAAACTCAGCACTGTAAAAACACAAAATCTTACCAAGTATTTTTGGTTTCTAGTGCAAATATCATATTACACTTGAAATAAGACAAAACTAACTTAAAAGTAACTTTTCAGTAAGATATAGGAGCTAAATATGTATTTCCTTAATATTGATTTAAAAATGACTAATTCCAATGGCAGATTATTTCCCTTAAAACTTGGGAAAATTTAAACAATATTATGAGTTATTCCCTTGAAAGAAGGTTTTATATCTGACTGAAAAGTTACTTGTAAGTTAGTTTTGTCTTATTTGAAGTGTGATATGATATTCGAACTAGAAACTAGGCCAAAAATGATAAACTTTTCTGTTTTTGCAGTGAATATATTTTGATTTTATCCTTACAATATTTGGTATTTGACTCATTCTCAGTAAATATTCTTTCTTTCTTTCCCAATCCTCTTTCCCTCTTTGATTTGGCGAGTCTTAAATGCAGCTCTGGTTTTATCGGTAATTGCTGTTTGGCCTTTCTGTCACTGTCCCATTATTCATCAGGAGTGCTGGAGTTCCTCCTAAGAGGCTTACCTTAGGCTCCTAATAGACTTTACGAAGGTGGAGCTATTTGAGGACTGACAAAAAGCAAAAAATAGAGACGAATGCACACTGACTTTTACTGCATGACGTTGCTGCGTACTCAGTTTTATTTGGCTTTTTTAAACTTCATTTTGCCAAAAAATGACACCCTGCGTCACTGCAGCTGATCTTTTATCCGACTGGCGTTGTGATGGGACTTGGAGGAGGGGAAACGACCAACTCATGATTTAATGGGGAACAGAACCTCCAAACGAGATGCAAACAAGAGATCTGGTTCTGGAGTAGGACTAACAAAGGAATGTAAGACTCAGTTTACCTCGATCTATAAAAACTTGAGAGAAAAGATGAAAAGTCTTAAAGGATTTGTGAAGTAAAGAAAAAATCTGGGACGAGGCTTTGGATTTACCTGCTGGTCCAGCATGCATGAGCGCTACTTGTAAAGATGGAGCACAGCAACTCTACTTCTTCAGACAATGTAATGTATTTGTTTGGTTTAAAAATTTAATTTAGTCCTTTTATTTTTTTATTTTTTATAATATGAATGATGAAAAAAATTAGGAATTTCATGCATTGTGCTTTTTAAATGTAGCTTTAAATGAGTTGATTTTACACCAAGCACATTTCTGTTTTAATATTTACATGTTGACAATGTCAGGATTTTTAAAAAATGGGGTTTAGGGTAAAGGTCAGGTATCAACTATCACATCTAATCTGAACACAGCAAAGGTCACACTGCAAAAACAGAAAATCTTACCAAGTATTTTTGGTCTAGTTTCCAGTGTAAATATCTTGGTACACTTGAAATGGGATACACTAACTTAACAGTAACTTTTTTTATCAAGATATAGGGACTTGTTCTAAGTCAATAATTACTTAATATTCATGAAACTTTTCTAGTTCCGTTTGCAGATGATTGTAATTGTAGCAAGACATTTTTCCCATGTTATAAGTGAAATAATCTGCCAGTGAAACTTGGAGTTTTTCATCAATATTAATGAATATTTGACTTAAAACAAGCCTTTATTACTTGCTAAAATATTACTTGTAAGTTAGTTTTGTCTTTTTTCATATTTACTAAGATATTTGCGCTATAAACTTGACCAAAAATACTTGGTAGGATTTTCTGTTTTTGCAATGTATTCTTATGTTTCTAGTGCAGATACCTAAATATACCTGGCATAAGACAAAACTAACTTACAAGTAACTTTTTAGCTTGTTTTAAGTTAAAAATTCCTTAATATTAATGAAAAATTACTAGTTCCTCTCGTAGATTGTTTCACTTATAACATTAGAAAAAAGTGAAATAATCTTCCAGTGGAACTAGAACTGGGTTGCTAGGTAACGGGCTTGGCTTGGTTGGTGTTGCTAGGTAACGTCACAGTGCCTTTCACTTGTGAAATAAGTGAAATAAAAATAAACTGCCAATGGAACTGGAACTTTCTCGTCAATATTAAGGAATTATTTACTTAAAAAAAGCTCCTATGTCTTGCTGAGAAGTTACTTGTAAAGTCTGTCACAATAAACAATAAATCTATTAATCGCATAATAAATTAAAATGATCTCAATCATTTCCATTTGCATGATTTATTGTTTTTCTCTTGTCTCTTTCTACCAAAATAGGTCTTCAATCTGGTGTTTGGTTTCAAAATTGGTAGAAAGAGACTTCATAAGTTGTTTTATTTATTGTTTCTGTTGTTTTGTTTATTTATTTTGGATATTTAAAATGTCTTTCTGTTCCAGCTTTTAAATGTTCATTAGAATTTAGTTTATTCTTTGAGAATTACTTGAAAATTGTCAACAATATTTATCGCAATAACTTCTGGGACAATCTACCATCCAGCAAAATTTGTTATTGTGACAGCCATAATTTCAGTATTTATTGTAGAACCTAGACAAAATGTTTCTGTTTTTGCAGTGCATATAAAGGCACTTGACTCAGTCAGATTCAGTTCAAAGAAGGAGACATCAACTACTTATTTCCTTAAGCAAAATTGCACATTTGGGGCATCAAAATACAGAATTTTATCCTGTTTTTTTAGGAACTGTGTCAGAGGTTGTGTGTAGCAGCGATTCGGGCTAAGAACAGCTGAGTAACTGAAGCTCATTAGTCGGTGCGGAAGTTGTGGATTCACTTAGCTTAGCACCTTGCTAACTGTTTCAGAGAAACCACACGCTTCATACAAAGTCTATTTAATGCAGTACTATGCAGATTTACAATTTAATATTACAAATGTAAATATAAAGTTATGTGGACATTTTGGTATTTTAAGGACAAAAATTACAATAATTCATATAAATAACAAAAAATAACAAAATTAGGCTGAAAAAATTGTTTCCAAATCAGTTTCTTTCAGTAAAAAACTTATGAAACTTTAACAGAAACTGCAGGTTTGTGTCTGATGAATTTTTGGTTAAACATGTTTGTTTTTCATTCAATGGGTAGAAAATCCAGATATTTTACTCAAGAAAGAGTAGAAATACTTCATAATAAAATTACTGAAGTAATTGTAATTGAGTAAATGTAACTAGTTACTACCGAGCTCTGCTTATCCGTAGTAGTAGGAAGGAAACTACAATCATTTATACAGCCGACCCTGATCCCATTAGGTGGATGACTAATCTTTGCTATATGCAAACATTCACTACAAGTACAAGACGAGACATAAAATATACAAACAATTCATCTGAAAGCCAATTATTTTCCAGTTCCAGTTTTAGACGTCAGACAGCGGTTACAGGAGTCGGACTGATTTATTTATCCCGCTGAGTCTTGGACTCCATGATGTTCTGCCAAACCAGATCGCTCATCCGATTCAATCCTTGCATGATTTTGTGTCAGCGTTCCAAAGAGTTTTCTCGTAAATAATTAATGTGACTGAAGTCAGGCGACTCTGCAGCTCCAGGACAGTCAGCTCTCTCAGATCTTCTGTTTTTCTGTCCTGGTGCAACGTCGAATCCTCCCCCAGGCAAACACATTCAACTTGAAATAATTAGTTCCTTTCTTTCACTGTCTGCCTGATTAATTATTGTGCACCAGAAGCTAACGTTATTGCTGTTGCTCAGCAGGTGTTGAATCGAAATCTGTTTCGTTTAGTTTGTTGTTCTGCACTAAAAAAAGAAGGAAATGGAGCTCCAAATTAAAAAAGTTATGATAATTTGTTACATGTAATCAAATGAAGTTTGTCAAATTTCAATCGACATTGTTGACATTTGGTTGGATAATATAATCACTCGTTAATGAAATTAATGAAATTATTTTTTTATCTTGGATCGCCATTTTTTTCAGTGTGGTTTCACTAAATTGGCTTCACATGATAAATAAATAAGACAGAGTTACAGATTTATCAAATTTTTACAAAATACAACGTTAGTGCAAAAAATAATGATAGCTTAGTCAGCTTTATGGAAGAGGATTAGGACCTCGGGGGGGGATCACAATATCAAATTTTTTTTCTGCAGAATTCAGATTTTTTTTTTTTTTTTTTGGAATTTTGACTTTAAACTCAGAATTTGACTTTTTTTCCCTCGAAATTCTGACTTTTTTTCTCAGAATTTTGACTTTTTTCAGAATTCTGACTTTTGTTTCTACAAATTTCTCACTTTGATCTCAGATGCTTCACTTAAACCTTCTGAGATCAAAAGTCAGAATTCTGAGGAAAAAGTCTGACTTTGTTTTTGCCCTAATATTCTTCCATATGTCATAGCGAAAATCTGCTCTGTTGCCAACATAAAATAAATATTAATTTAAAGCAATACCTGCACAAAAGTTGTGTTATGTTGGATTATTAAAATTTTTTTGACTGCATACTAATCTTCCATCAGGTTTTATTGTGTTTGTTTTCTTAGTTTTGAAAGCCCTCTGGAAAGATAAATCAGACTTTTTTAATGCTTCCCCTAATTTCTTCCATTACTTTAATAAGTATTTATAGTAAATGGTTTGGAAATGTAATTTTGCAAAAGTAAAAAAAGGTGAAACTTTTCTTTTTTTTTCCATAATCAGGGTGATTTACAGGAAGTAAATGTGTGGAACAGACAGAATCCCAGAAAGAAATCTAGATATATAAATACAGCATTCTAAAGAATTAAGCATCTTAACTTATCGATCTAAATTCTTACTGTCTCGTCTCTTTTGGTGCCAAGTTTCAGTCTTATTGTAGCGTTTTGATCAGGTACTTTGCTGAAAATCAGTCAAGATTTGTTATAAATTGGCAAAATCATGAGTTGAGTTATTTTAAAAAGCTTCTTAGAAATGAAATAAAGTAAATGAAGGATGGATGGGACCTTTTCTAGTGTTTCTTAACGATACGCTAACAAATTTAGTTTCACTTGGATCAGTTTGGAGCTGATTTAATTTTTTTTTTTTTTACACTATTTGTTCAATTTGTTGAAACTATTTGAGGTCTTTAAAGTTTACAGTTAGTTTGAGTTTAATGAGGTTCAGGTAATTAAATTGTTGAATAATTTCAGATATTGCTGTGTTCATGTTTTACCACATAGTGGCACTGTATGAATGGATGTACTTCATATGACCCCAACTGCATGAGCTATAAAATGCTTCCTAATGCAAAACCTCCACATTTACAATTCAGCTTCATCAGCAGCTGAAACGTCTGTTAGTATTTCTAATTACTAAAGGTTCTAAAAATAACCTCCCATTAATATTTCACTTCTGCTCAGTTGATTTTTGTGCTGGGATGTTGCAGAACCGAGACGCTGATGGATATAAACTCAGTTTTTATCGGTAACCTGAATTCACAGCTGGTTAAACAAATTCAGCCGTTTTTTAAATGTTGCCCCCTGCAGTTGTTAGTAATTGCTCAACATGAAGAATGGAGAATGCTTTGATTGGCTGGAAGAGAGCGTAAGAGGTTGACATGCTAGCAGTGTAGTTATTTCTGTGCTGGCTGACCTACTAATGTTTACATGCAGTGCATCATGCCTGCTAGGCTCATTAGGTAGCTTCCAACCTCATCCTGACACGTTTCTTTCATTTGTCTCCTGCATGTTTTCATTTTTTCTTCTTCCAACTTCTGGGTAAATGTTGGTATTAAATCCAGTCTTAAAAATTAGTTAGTTTTTTTCTGCTTTTGGCTTTTTCTGTGCCAATGTTTACTGTGTATTTTCAGTCAGAGCTGGATAGTAACTTGTTACGTTTACTCAATTACATTTATTGAGTAACGTTTTTGAAACAAAATCTACATTTTGGAGTATTTTTACTAGGTTGTAATTTTTATTTCTACTCGAGTAATTTTATTGTGAAGTATTTCTACTCTTGAGTAAAATTTCTGGATTTTCTAACCGAATATTCACCAGACTCAGACACACACCTGCAGTTTGTGTTAAAAGTTTCAGAAGTTTTTATTGAAAGAAACTGACTTGGAAATTTTTTAAATTATTGTCGTTTCGATCCTAAAAATATCAAAATTTTCATGTTAATCAGACAAGAAAGAGTAAAAATACTCCTTAAAGAATTTTATTTCAAAAAGATTACTTAAGTAAATGTAACTAGTTATTACCCAACTCTGTTACTGAGAAAATGATCAAATTATCAATCATTAAATATTTAGAAATTACATCATTAGATGGACTAAAATATAAAGTTAAGTGGAAATGTTGGTGTTTGTTTTTCATTCAGTGGGTAGAAAATCCAGAAAATTTATTCAAGTAAGAGTAGAGATACTTCATAATAAAATTATTCAAGTAAAAGTGAAATTCACAACCTAGTAAAAACACTCCTAGAAGTGTTTTTTTTTCTTGGAGTTACTCAGGTAAATGTATGTAGTTACTGCCCAGCTCTGCTGTAGTTTATAAAGTAGATTTTTTGTCAGAATCTTTTTCCGGTTTTTCTTTTTTTGTTGTTGTTTTCTCCGGTGACCCCAAGTGATGCTTTGTTCTCTTGCTGCTCTGCATTCTTCCACTTTCTGTCTTATTTACCGTCACGCTGAGTTGTTTGTTTTCAACTGAAGGTGAGAAGCCAAAGGCAGCCACAGAGACACCACTGTGTGTGTGTGTGTGGGTGTGTGTGCGTGTGTGTGTGCGTGTGTGGGTGGGTGTGTGTGTGCGTGTGTGTGTGTGTGTGTTATAGCCCAGATGGCCCAGCCGTCAGTATCAAGAGCCTCATCTGAGCTTTGAGTTGTTTGACTTCCACTGCCCTTCTTTCTTTTGTCTTTTTCTGAACTCATTTCTCACTGAAATCAAAAACGTTAAACTATCTGGTTTCATTTAACTAAAAGGAAATTACCAAAATATTGCTACTTATATTTAATTTACTAGTGATCCATTTGTACATTGCCTTCTTTGTTTTTTTTTTTTTGATGTCTTAATAGTGTCCATATAAATTCAGAAGGTAATTTGTTAGATTAAATCAGCTGCATACAAAAACTATAAACTTTTATTTATTGTTTATTTATTTGGATCCTCACTGACCATTGCAGTAACAATGACTACTCTTTCTGGAGTCCACATCATAAAAAAACAATTTATTACAAAAATAGTTACACGCGCTTGACATAACATTAGAAACATGGCATGTTAATTCATAAAAGCACAGTTTTAGCACTTTATGTAATGTGTGTAATGTGTTTTTATAGTGTGCTCTACTAGATTTGGTCTTTGGATCGCTTCTTTTTTTGTTTTTTAACAGAACCGAAACACAGAATTCTGCAGCACATCTACATGTTAAGGTTGTCATAGTCAAGCTAGCATGACTGAACTACTTCCCTCTCTCTCGCTATATTTTCCATAATTAAAACTTTTTCCCTACCTTGTTACGTAGTTGTCAGCACTGCATCTGTTATTCATTAATATATCTGGCATATATTTAAGATTTATTGTGTTATATTGACAACGTGACAGCTGAAACCAATGCTAATTATTGTTGGCTAGCAGCTTTTTGCCCTCCAGCAGGGAGATTGTGATGGGATCTTTACACCCTGATGCCGGTCTGGACACACAATGAGTTAAACTGTCTCTAAACTTGATAGTTCATTATTAGTTTTAATACTAGAGCATAAAAAGACTGGCCAGAAAGTAATACTATGTTCTCCAAACGGCTGAGTTCTCAGCAGTTTAGATTAATGATTATTCTTGGCAAAAAGGAGGGCAGCAGACATAAAAAAAAAAGAAAAGAAACTCAAGGCAAGGACCTGCTGGGTCAAACTTGTTTCCAGCTGAGAGGATGGCGAGCCACTATAAATTATTGCCTGATTATAGAGGCTAAAGCAGAGTCAAAATTATTCCTCTGGGGCTGGAAGTTCGAAAACAGTCTTCATGCAAGTTGATGTTCATATTATTTTTACTGGGCCAGTGAATTAAACCTAAAACATTTATTTTTAAAAATATCTAACATTGTGAAACTGTTTCTGCAGGGAAAGTAACCAAAATATTTTTATTGGAAATCACAAGCTGTGTTTCATTTTACAAATGTGCGCAAAAAAAAGTAATGTTTGCTGTTGTGGTGTTTCCATTAAATAAGAGAAGCAATTAAAATCACACAAGAATAATTTGTCCAGCGATAAGTAATTGAAAAACATGCCAGGCAAATAAACTCCAACTACTTCCTGTTGTCTTCTTCTTTGTGGTTTCTGACAGAAGTAACATCAGCATTTGTTACTGCCAGATGTTACAATACAAACAGTTGTGAAAAAAACTGTTTCCATTGAAGGTTTGTGAAATAAATCAATTTTGATACAAAAAACAAAAACTCACCTCATTCTAGAGCCAAAAATTGTTTATCAAAAATTATTTTATTTTTTCAAAACTGGTGTGTTTCCATTAAGCAAATTTATTTTCAAAATGTCAAAACGCGCAATTACATTCTCAATGGAAACATAGCTAGTGATTTATGTTTTAAAAAATTAATGAAAAAAGCATTAATCGTCTTTGTTTCTTTTATTATCATTTAACCAGATTTTTTCTATAATGACCTGCTCAGAAAACATTTAACATTTTTACAACAAAATATCATAAAGCAGAAAAAAATAACAAAAATATAATCATATTCATACTGACTAAATGTACTATCATAAACATAAGTAAACAGTTTTTAAAAGTACATATACTGATCAAGTACTATAGTTTTTACCAGAGGTGAGTACACAAATTGTACTCAAGTAAGAGTAGAACATCTTCAGCATATTTTTACTCAAGTCAAAGTAAAAAGTAGCCATGAAAGCAATTACTCAAGAAAAAAAAAGATTTGGTGTAAAAAGTCTACTCAAGTACTGAGTAATTGGTCAAACTATCAATCTATTTAATTTTATTTAAAAATTACATCAGCAGATGGACCAAAATATAAAGTTGAGTGAAAATTTTTACATTTTAAGGACCAAAACAACAATAATTCACATTAATAGAAAAAAAACAAACTAAATCAGACAAAAGAAAATGTTTCCAAATCAGTTTCTTTCAATAAAAAACTTCTGAAACTTTAACAGAAACTGCAGGTTTGTGTGTCTGTATCAGGTGAATTTTTGGTAAAAACATGTTTGTTTTTCATTCAGTGAGTAGAAAATATAGAAATTTTACTCAAGTAAGAGTAGAAATACTTCACAATAAAATTACTCAAGTAAATGTAAAAAGTGCAGTGTAGTAAAAATACTCGTAAAAGTACATTTTTTCCAAAAAGTTACTCAAGTAAAACTAGTTAAGTAACTGTAACTCTGTTTCTTACTGAGTTGGTACTGAAGTTTTAATATGTTTTTGCAAGTTTTATTTACTGAAGACAACTTTTCCATTTAATATTATACATTAAAACATTTATTATTGTAGTAACTATAACGAGGTGAACATAACACAGACTGTAGAGTTTGCACATTTTACTAGTTTAATATGGTTTATGAGCTGACATAGCAGATGTGCAAACACCGAGGCGTTGAGTAAAAACCTGCAGGGTCATCGAGGAAAAAAAAAGAAGTTGCTTAGCTGTTAATGAAACTCTGCTGGATATGTTCTAAAAATAGACTGCAGAAATTAAATAATGTACATGCAAGTTCCCATCCTCAATATCTCACTGTACATAGCTGACAGTTGAGCTCTTACAGTTACTGAATTAAATTTTAATACAAGGTTCCTTTCATAAAACTAAAGTTCAGACCTTTTAATTCTTCAGTTAAAGCTTCATAATTCTCCAGTTCAGCATCATTTTTTGTTTTCTTAAATAAGACTTTGCTCCAGCTGCAGGTCCTTTCTGAGAATATCACAACAAGCTGTGGAGTGTTTTTAACCAGCTGAAGAATGGCAGCACTGTGTTTTTCCTTTTTACTCTATTTTCGCTGCAGTTTTGCTCCAAATTGCCTTTTACAAAAAGAGAGTCAAGGTGAAAGTGGTGATTGAACACTTTACACTATTTGAACCTCATACTGCAAATAAAAATATTTCAAGGAAAGACTCCAAAATCATCAAATCTTACTAAGTAATTTCAGTCTGGTTTCTAGTGCAAATATTTTAGTTCACTTGAAATAAGACAAACTTACAAGTAACTTTTCAGCAAGATATAGCAGCTTGTTTTAAATACAATTCCTTAATATTGATGAAAAAGTTCTAGTTCCACCTGGAGACTCCCAGGTTCAGGTAAGCCAGAGGAGAAGGTAAGCAACAATATTTGCTTAACTTCTTCTCTTTTGGCAAAGGTTTTAACTAGATTTAACTGGTTAACCCGCAGTCTTAGCGCGACGCTCAGGAAGAGCGCGGCAGATATCATGGTCGGCCAACTGCTTAACCCGTCAGGTAAAAAGCTCAGATGGGATCCAAATGACCTCTCTTAGAACTAGGATGGACCAAACTCCACTCATTCGTTTTCAGCGTACAGAAAAATGCCAAATAAAGAAAAGTAAACATTGTGCACTGTGCGTACGGCTGTGATATAACAGCACTAAGGTGCTTAGATTGGCATTAAGAGTAAAGTAACCATGGATGTTCATACGATAATGAGGGAGGCAATTTTATTGGTATAGATTCGGTATTCATAGATTTTTCTGTGCACCATAACTACAAATTACTGCTGAAATAATGCCTGTTTGTGTCTTACTACTTAAAGTAAATCTAAAATATTTTTAAAAATGCAGCTTGGGAAGCTGAAATATTGAGATGCAATGGTGATTAACACGATATTAGCTGCGGTTTGCTAAGCAGTCAATCAAGGAGCCCCATTTATTTTCCTTAGTGCTGATTGGTTGTACCCCCAACAGCAGCGAGGGAAAACTGTGAATGTTAGCTTCTGTGGTAGTGTTAAGTGTTAAAAAAATAATAATAATTTGAAGTAAATTTCATAAATTTTCTCCTATTATAATCTCCCAATTTCAAGAAAATCATGTCCCAGAATCAAGTTTTTACTACACAAACCTACATTGAGCCAAATAAATTATTGTATTTAATGGAAACAGCACAACTGCAAAATTATGTTTGTTCAACATTAGCAGAATATCAACAAAGTTTCTCTCCTTTAAAGCTAGCCTAAAAACAGACATCTGTAACCTGATATTGCATCTATTCAGTTGATTTCACGTTAAAAATGTCACGCGGTTGGTGGCACAAACAGACAAGGATAGAAACCAAACTTGTCATTTTATTGTACAACTTTTAATGAGGAAAGATACGGCGGCGATGGAGAACAGCCGTTAATCATGACTGTCTGCCCTCGGTGTAATGGCGGATTTACAGCTAACACTTTTTATAAGGTAAGGAGATTAACATTAATACACTTTATAAGTAAGAATGATTAGAAATCAAATATCGCATTGTGGCGAAGGTTCGCGTCTAACCATTGGTAATCATGGAGACGAAACGCCTTTTATGACATAGTGATATAAATCATGTGGTGTGAATTCAGGGAAAGTCAGCAATTTGATCAACACGTCAGGAGGGAGGAGGTACGGGTCGGTTCCTAAGCTAGCTGTTTCCAACTTCTGTAAATCCCGCCGTCTATGAGCCCCAACCAGGTGTGTTACGTTCACAGACAAATTAGCTCGACTCGAACATAAAGAAGCCATGAATAAACTGGCAAAAACAACTTTGGAAAACAATTTCAGTTGCTCTGTTCAATACTCCCGTCCCTCATTTCCGACGTCCGTCATGGCGCCTCTAATGGTTAAGTGACGTAGCTGCAAAGGGTGAATTTCTCTTTCTGTGTCTTTGTTTCTATTTCTCATTGATTTTTGTGTTGGGAGGCGGGCTAAGGGAGTCAGTGGAGCGAACCGGGAGAGGAAGAGAGGAAGAGAGAAAGAGAGGGAGAAGCAGTCATACAGACAGAAACAGAGGAGACACAGAACCGGGACTGCCGCTGCTACCGAGGAAGGGACATACAT
Source organism: Xiphophorus hellerii (assembly GCF_003331165.1). Lineage (NCBI taxonomy): Eukaryota > Metazoa > Chordata > Actinopteri > Cyprinodontiformes > Poeciliidae > Xiphophorus > Xiphophorus hellerii. Next base: position 1,327,933 of record NC_045680.1, on the reverse strand, counting down.
TCTGACACACATTTTTTAAATTTTATTTTATCTTTTTACTGCACACACATACAGCCAGGTCGACACACTCCCACTGAAAACACACGTGCTAACCCACTTCGACACACACATCTACACATGCTGAAGCCCAGGCAGACAGGGACCATGTTGCTCCTTGCGTCCTGACCAGCTATGAGGATCCCACTGATGAAGATGATGCTGATGAGAGCAATGAAGAGTGTGAGGGAGAGGACGCCGGCCTGCCACAGCTGAGGGTGGCGGTGGGATTTGGCAAAGGGGGGCGCTGGTAGAAGAGCAGGGGACGGCGGGACAGGATGGAGCGCGGTTGATACAACACATGCATGTGCATGTGTGTGTGTGTGTGTGTGTGTAAGCGTGAGCAAGCGCGTGGAGGTGTGTGAGTGAGGAAAAGTGTGCATGAAGGCTAGGATGCCCCCCCAGCGTGGGACCAGCTAGCTAACGTTAGCCACATGTTGTGCCACTGCAAAGTAGCATGCACCAACAACACCATATCTCTGATGTTTGGATGCAAGGTAAGTGGAGTTGGGGAGTTTGTCATGAGTGGAGGAGAGGGGGAGGATTTGGTCTGAGAGTTTGTTTCCTGCAGCAGAATGTGAGAAAAGTTTGGTTGAGATGGCAAAACGAGGAAAATAAAAGCAGGTTTAGTTAGTTTGATATTTGACAGGATTCTGTTGAATTTTGTTTCAAAAAGAAAGTCTCTTTCGTATAGTTAAAGTCAGAGTTGACTAGTAACTAGATATGTTTACTCAATTACATTTACTTCAGTTACTTTTGTGAAAAACAAACTTTTAGGAGTGAACATGTTTTAACCAAAAATTCACCAGACACAGACACACACCTGCAGTTTTTGTTAAAATTTCTTATTGAAAGAAACTGATTTAGAAAAAACGTCTTTTTTCTGGTTTTGTTATTTTTTGTTACTTATATGAATTATTGTAATTTTTGTCCTTAAAATACCAAAATTTTCACTTAATTTTAGATTTTGGTCCGTCTGATTATGTAATTTTTAAATGTTAAATGATTGATCATTTGATCAGCTACTCAGTACTGAAGAAGACCTTTTACCAAATACTTATTACTGCTACTTGAGTAGTTTCTTTGACTTTTTACTTGAATAAAAATATGTTGAAGTAGTGCTACTTTCACTTGAGTACAATTTTGAGGTACTCTGCCCACCTCTGGTTAAATGAAAGTAATGCAACTTCTCACTGAACACTGTAAGATCGCAGGTCAAAAAGTCGCAAGCTATTTAAACTTCCTGTTTGCAACCAGTATGATTCTATGGATGTTGGTAAGAAATTATTGTGTTGTTTAGGATTGTGGTGATGTTATCAAACCGTTTCTGATTCAATTCTGACAAAAGGTTGAGAAGATTTGTAGGAGTCACAACTTAAGTGTAATGAAAAATAACTCCATTAGACTCCTTACTTATGGCATTCTGTTAGAGCCAGATGTTACTATGAAGACGGTAAAGTCTAAACAAAGAAAAACACCCAAAATACTTTATAAAATAATGCTTGTTTTGTATACTCTGTATATATACTTTGTATAAATTTGGTGTTGACTCCAAAGCAAGTAGACCTGTAATGTTTCCTAAAAAATAAAAAAGACATCATATGTATTAAATTAAAGCTGCATTATACAACTTTTATACTTATCTTATGACGGTATTATGTAAGACAGATAATCTGTGAAATAATCTGTGAAGCTAACTGCAGAAATACATCATTCAGTCAGAAACAACCAGTCAGAGCAAGGAGGAGGGTCTTAGCGTTGTCAATCATTCTCATGCTCATCCCGTCCTGCTTACACTCTGCTTAGCTGCAGCTGGTTCACCACAACTTAGACTGCAACAAATGCTAATGCTAGTTAGCATGGCGTCAGATGACTGCTTCCTGCTGTTTTCCCGCCTTTAGCACATTGAGCAACGTACAGGAGGTTGATTGACAGCGCTAAGACTCCTTGGTTGTTTTTAACCAGGATTGGTGAATTTCTTTTGAGGTGAAGCCCAAATTTTTCACAGATTATCTCTCACAACATAGTTAAATTTTTAATAAAAGTTATACACTACATCTCTGAAACTAATAAATATTTTAAGGTAGTTTGGAAACATTTGCATGCTCTGTTGAATACTTCCAAAGCACAAGTTTCCCATTCTGAATCGACTTTTCATTAAGAAACTGTTAAACTTCTTATTCTATTGAATTTCTTACACGCATGCTGATTATGTAACGTTAGCGAATCAGTACAACCTAAATCGTCAGTTCTCTGAAACCAGTGAGCGGAAAAACTACGCATCAAATATTAAACTTCCATCCAAACAGTTAAAGCAGCGATTTCTTTGACGTGTTGGTGCATTTTTAAATAGTACATTCATAAAGGGCACTAAGAAATCCACACCTGGTTGAGCTAAAGTGTGGGAGACACAAACAGTTCATTTCCTCTCCCTGCTCTTTGAGTATTGAGCGCTTTGGGCTGCAAGGAGAATATTTAGTTCCCACAAGTAAGTGGGCAATATTCTGTTATGATAAAACCGCAGGACTCTGCTTGTAAATGAGTGCATACATTCATGGCTACAGTGCAGCACTGAGGCTATAATGATATGTATGGACTCTACTTCTGTCCTATTAGATCATCTCAGCGTGACAGCCTGTTAGATAGAGGCTGGCCGAGAGATAACAGCTACACTGCAGCCAGAGAGGGAAGAACGAGTCAACAGAAGCGCTGTCAGCTGAAAGAGCCGTAGTTTTGTCCTCTACAAGTAAAGCTAGGCAGGATGTAGAGAGACGAGGATAAATTGGGATTATGAAGTCTGCAATGATTTTGTTTGGAATTATGTTACGTTTTTATTGGTTTGTTGATCAGATGCTAAGTGTTGAAAAGGCTGCTTTGCTAATTAAAATGTTAAAGTTTTTAAAAATAAACACAAAAGCTGAAGTATAATTATTATTTTTTCACACATTTGCTCAAACTGACACCATGTCCTGACAGTTTATGAGACATAATATATGAAAAGACCTGACCAAAATCAACCAATCAGAGCCAGGAGGAGGGACTTAGCGGTGTCAATCATCCTATTGTACTTGCTGATAAATGTGCTAATGGCAGAGAAACAACTTACTGTTCTGGGACACCGTTTATCCTCCATCATTGGTGGCCTTGCTAACTATGGAGATGTGCAATGCCACATGGAGAGTGATTGACAGCGCTAAGACCCGCCTACTGGCTCTGATTGGTTGTTTAGAGGTAGTGCTGGGAAAAGACAGAGGAGCTTGTTTTTTTCCCCCCACAGATTATCTGTCTCATACTATACTGTCATGACATAGTGACAGTTTCAACAAATATATGAAAAAATATTTTTATAAATATTATGTGCTGCAGCTTTAAGACAAGATAGGTAAATCAAAAGCAGATTTAGTTTCTATGTTCAACCTAGATAAATCCTCATCTTTTTTGAAATGATCAATTATTTAAATAAAATAAACTAATTGGGAAAGAGTTATATTGTTGGTCAATATCGTTATCAGTTTTTGAGCCCCAGCGCTGTTGCCATAGCAACGTAACAAATGATATTTAGTTATAGGTTTTTTGTTGTTGTTTTTCACAAAAAAGACATCACAGGACTAAAGAGATGTGGGAGATAATACTATATAAGACTTAGATAGATAATCGAACACTAGATTGCACAGCTAAATACTAATTTAGCCCTCAGATTGTCATCTAGGCATGTTTTTGTGTTTTTATCAAACACCATTTTCAGCTGGGATACACTTGCCACATAATTTGATATTTTTGCGAGTTTGCATGCTTAATTTAGGTACAATTTTGTTCTTCTCTGCTAAATCTGCAGATTGTTTATCTCTAGTCTCCCGTATGGAAAAGATAATATGAATCAATTTTAATGCGACTAAGATCGCACTGAGGCGGGCGATAAACAATCAAACATAAAACATGTTGCAAATAACTTTTAAATGCATGAGAATGAGCTGTTTTTATTTTTACCTCGCCTGCGATGTGTCCATTTCTGAGTGTGTTTAAGTGCCTCAGAAGATAAATCAAGCCCACCTTAACTAGGTCAGACATTTGAACACATTCAAAATAGATGAATCTGTTCTTCTATTTCTGTAAAGGTCTGCGTGTTTGTCCGCAAGACGCTTCACGAACTGCTACCCTCTTGAAGTCAAGCAGGAAAAATCTTCCTTTAAATCCAGATTTTCTTTGATTCCTGCTTAAATTTGTCAAAAACCTGAATCTTCTGTGGGAAAATAATCATTTTATTAAATAAAAACAACAGATTTTATCACAGTTGTAACATTTGTCATGTCATAGCAGAGCCACAATTTTAAGAAAAAGCTTTTAAAATTCCTTAACAGATACATGTGGAAACGTAATCATATTTCTGACACTATTAAAAGATGTTAGCTGCTATCTACCACCAATAGGTGCTTTTTTGCTGCATGCAGACCTACAACGCATTAAAGATAGTGATGTGAGGGATGGAAAGAATGGAATGATGCTGGGAAAGAGAGAAAGATGCAGACATGTGTGTGTGTGGGGTGTGTGTGTGTGTTTGTGAGAGAGAGAGAAGTTCCTTACGGCAGAGGATCCCCTGCTCTTTCATATCTCACCAAGCGTGACTAACGCCTGGCTTTACTCTGTCACGCACACACACACACACACACACACCCCACACACACGTACCAGGATGCTGAATCTGCTCCCAATCTAGTCACGTTTCTCTGGGTATGCAGGACTGGCTGACACACTAACACATGACAGCAAGCGCGTACACACACTTCACATCTTCCTGCGTCTCTAAATGTATGTATGTTAGAGCCAATGTGTGTGTGTGTATGTGTGTGGTTGTGGTCAGCGGGCAATCTGCAGGCTTGGTTCTGATTAAGAAGGCTCATATTTGGTAGCCAAAACACAAATAGAAATAAAAAACATTTTAATTGTCTCTTTTATTTATATATTCATTCATTTTAGAGGAGTTTTACCGTCTAAATAAAAATTATTGAAATTACGCCAAGTCCGCGCGCGTGTTTGTGTGGCTAAGTGCAGAGGGCAAGCGCGTGCAGCGTTGTGACAACATTCGAGCCAGGGTTTCCTCATGGTCCTAGCGCCCCGCCGATCAAATGCTTCCCGCCACATTATTTTTCCAGGCGCTTTTGACTAATTACCGACATGACAGCCAACAACAAAACATCATGGCGAGAGGCGGAGAGAAAATAAACCGGGCTGAATGTCATGAGAAGGGTAAGATCGGCTCGTTTTGTCGATGCTGGCCTAAATGAGGTTAAAGTGTGGAGCAGTGGAAGTGGGTTTGGGGCATGTCTGTTTGAATTCATAGGAAGTGGATGTTGTAGTGTTATGCGCTCCCCGGTGTAAAGCAGCCGCCAACTGCCTGCCTAAAAAAAACAAAACACAGTTTCAAAAATAGACCTTGTTCTGACCAAGAGCATAGTCAGCTCTATGATCACATGTTTTTGGATAATTTCGCTTATTTTCTTCCATTTGTCTCAATTATTATCATATTTGTATTATTATTAGAAAAAAAATCTCTATTCGATTTTATAACATTCACATTACATTACCTTAGAAATAGCAGAGGTGGCAGAGTACCCAAAAATTGTACTCAAGTCAGAATACTTCAACATATTTTTACTAAAAGTAAAAAGTAGCCATCCAAGTAATTACTCAACAGTGAAAAGAAGTCTACTCAATTACTGTGTATAGTATCACATTTTCAGTCACTTAATACTTAAAAATTACATAATCAGACAGATCAACATGTAAAGTTAAGTGGAAATTTTGGTATTTTAAGGACAAAAATGACAATAATTCACATAAGGAGCAAAAAATAACAAAGTCTGGCAAAATAAAATGTTTCCAAATCTGTTTCTTCCGATAAAATACCTTTGAAACTTTAACAAAAACTGCAGGTGTGTCTGTGTCTGGTGAATTTTTGGTTAAAACATGTTTGTTTTACGTTTCCTGTTTGTGTTTAAAGTTGGATGACTGATTGATGCTTAATTGGTATAATGAACTAACTTGTGAGATTTTTTTTTCTTCAAACTACTCCTTTTCACTCAAAACTTTTGCTCATGTCAACATGAAGTAAAGAAATAAATAATTATAAAAAAGAAGAGTTGCAAATAGGCCTGTTGCAAAAAAAAGAAGTATTTTGGACGATAAATTGTCCCAGTAGTTATTAAAATATTGTCTTGAGACAATTTTTAGGTAAAATATTTATAATGCCATAATAATGCAAGTTAGCTTTCTCAAAGAATAATAAAGTTTGGGTTTTTACAGAACACTCTACACGGGAACTGTAGAGTGACAATGTAAAAAAAACAACCAAAAATAATAATCAAAAACTAAAAATCCACACACAACCGAAACCATAAATAAAATGCATTTGATCAACCTCATTTTAATTTATTATGCAATAATTTGATTAATCTTATTCCACCATTATTATTTGATATGTTTTATCATCAAATATATTATGATATATTTATAATAACATTTTTAATATAAATAAATGCATATCCACACACAGTATTGTGTGTTCTTGCTGTCTGTTGGCTACCTACAGAGAGGTCAAAAGGTCATAGTATCAATACTGTCTGTGTGACTGTCTGGCTCTCTGCAGGGGAGGTGAATCTGTCTCTTATCTTAGCTACAGGCTCTGTTTGTCTGATAGGAGTCTTAATTTATCCTCTCTTACTGTACCCTGAACTCGCCATGACGCAGTTACACCCGGAACAAAGTCGGCTCAGAAACTTCTGGTCTCTGACTTTATGACATCTCGTAAATCACCTGGATTTCAACATAAAAATACCTTATTTTTGAGGTCTGTTTATATTCAATATTCTCAAGAATGATTACATGGAGGCTTACGAGGAAAGCTGGTTTGCTAACTAGCAAGCAAACTTTCCTAGCAAACTATAGGAAGGTTTGCTAGGAAACTAGCCTTCCTAGCAATCTAGGAAACTAGCAACTTTCTTATACAAGACATTTGTAAGTTAGTTTAAAATCATTGTTAAAAATAGGCTTTAAAATTCTCCTATTGGTCTATTTTGAAATTTTTTAATTCATTTGGCAGGAACAACATACAGTACTTAAAATACCCCAGTATTAACCAAAATGCTTTTTTCATCTCTTGTCCCTGGACAATAAGTCATTTGTCTTGCTAACAACAAACAAAGGTTATAAAAACAAGGTCAAAATAACTTAATTACACGCATTTTGTCAATACATACAAACAGCAAATACAAAACAAAGGGCACTACAACACAAACATTATGTCAATATAAGATTATTTCTGCATGTGAATATTTCTATAGATTTCAATCATGACGTTTTCCTGATAATGTTTGCCTTTTGATCTTTTATAAAGGTCTTTTTATTTCTTTGTGCACGAATAGTTTAATCTAAATAAAGTAACCTTGACTTGCCCTCTTTGTACGAATTATCAAGGCCATCAAAAAATTATCAAATGTCCTTGCAAATTCACCAAGGGCATATATGAGCGCAACCCCAGCTCTGCGTTACAGGAATTATGAATGCATGGTGGTTGGATGAGTGGAAACCATGAAGCAGAATGTCCTTGAACGCCCCAGAGAGAAATGTACCTTGAAACGGTTTTAAATTGTTAAACAGTATTCTTCGCAGAGTAGTACGACTTCGCTGGTGTCACTGAAAATCCCTATGTGAGCATTTAGAGATGTGGTAATGAGAGCCCTAAAATATGAATGGGATAAATTAATCTGAAATACAAGTGTGCCAAAATGAAACAGATTTTAAGCGGATGTATTATTCAAAATTCACAGTTGTCACATTTTTGTACTTCCGTTTGGGTTTCTACTGCTTCTAAAAACAAGCGCTTAAAAAAAAATCAACAAAGAGTTTTTTGGCAGTAAGTTAATGTTTTTTGGTGTTTAGAAAATTAGCTTTTGTAAAAATCAGCAGGCACTGCCCCGTTACCTAGCAACCACAGCAGAGTTCTGCTCGTTGCCTAGCAACCCAAGCTGAGCTCCAGTCAGCTGGTTTTACCGCTATATGCGCTGTACAATGGCTGCTGGAAAAGTCTTTTGTCGTTGACTTACTATCCAGAAACCACTTGCTGCTTTCTTGTTGGTTGTGCAGGAGGCTCCACTTCTGCTTTTCAAAGACGTACGGTTTTGTAATTGCGCATCTGTTTGCAGACATTTTCACGTGCGAGTGTAAACGTTGAGCTAGGGGCGTAGCCAGCAGCATTGAGAGTGACAGGAGGCCCTTAAACAAATAACTGATCACACTGAAATCTCATCTAAGGATGATTTTGTGTAAAACATTAAATAAAAATGTTTTGTATAGGCTATAGACCGATTCAAACCTGTACAAGGAAGCATTATAGGTCATCTTTAATGAAAAAACTGCTAAATTGTTTGGTAGTTTTTTTTCTGATAACATCTGTGCCCTTTTTCATTGGATTTGTGTTGTTGACATTTTAATATTTGTAAATCTAAAATGTCTTAAGGGTGTTCAGTGGCAAGCATTACCATGCAAAGCATTATTTCTGTAGTTTCAAACAGCTAAGCAGTCTTTCTGTATAAGAACCACAAATCCCTTTAAATGAGCGCTTCACACATTTTACAGCAAATTCTCACTGTACCTTCACCCCAGGTGAGGATCAAGCTGCGCTTTCAGGATATAATTTATGAACTTGTCATTTACCGAACGGAGGGAAGAGATTGTTTTAGATTGTCTTTAATTGGAGGTGCAGCTTTTGCTGGAATTACTCTGTTATCTTGATGTGAGCCACATTTTGTTTGCCGTGCAGCTTAAATAAGCCATCTGTTTTTCATAGCACGTCCTGTTTTCTCAGATTGGTTTAAGCAAAACATAAAATAAAAGATTAAAACCATGGATTCACTAAATTAGCTCAGTGAGTAAAGGACTTTGCGCTGATGTAATTTTTTGTACTGAGGGTCTTCCTCCTTGCTGCTCAGCCAGCTGAATGTTTCACATCTGGCATCATACATCCCTCCCCCATCAGCTTTCCTTTTTCTCTCTGTATTTTGTCCTTTATAGGAAGATAAAATGCCTAATACTTCATAAAGGAGCTGCAGAGTGTTTGTTAAAGCTGAATTAGACAGAGTAGAGCGGTCGGTGTGGCTCTCTGTTGCAACTGAAAGAGGCATGATGATGATGTACAGTTATGAGGAAGAGAGAAGGAAACTGTTACTCCCTGAGGCGCTTTAGTCCCCTCTTCACCGTCCTGGCTCAGTTTTTTATTTATTTTATTTGTTTTTTTGTGTTGCCTGAAAACTTCTGCTTCCAGCCGTGCGTGTCAGTCGGAGCGGTCATGCATGTGCAGGACAGGAAGCTCAGGAAACAATTACTGTCATGCTGGGTGTACACCTGCACTGGCCCATGTGCTTACACTAAGAAAATGTCCGATCTAACATCTTATTACACATGCATGTGTGCACACACTCACGCTCTGTTTGTCTCTTTAAAGGAGCAGTACTACGTAAAATCAACCATTTTTGTCATGTTATGATGTTAATGCCTCAACAAAAACATACCTGGAGTATTTCTTTGGTTCTTTAGTGCATTTTTGAGAAATCCTTTAGTCTCCATGGCAACCATTCAGCTATGCAAAACGCCTGGACGGCCCTAGCCCCGCCTTCGAGGCGCAGCTCCTCCTCTGAGCTGCAGTTTCCCCCACTCAGCTACTTCAGACTAAGTCATATTTTATATTTATAACATTTTTATAAAAACTAAAGTTAAAATAGTTACGTGATTGTGATATAATACAGCACTATGTGCCTGGAAAGCACATAATGCTGCCCCTTTAATCTGCATGGCAACCACTGAGCGGTGCAAAACACCTGGGTGAACCTAGCTCCGCCTTCGAGATGCAGCTCCTCCTCAGCTCCTTCAGACTAGCCAGCAGCAATTAGCAAACACCTGGTGGAACTGCTGAGATCATTATAGGAGCTACTTCTCAGAGTTTTTAAAGAGACAGAGACCCAATTTTAAGGAGCTAAATTAGGAAGTCGTATTTGATATAGACAACAACTGAAAGTAAGGTAGTTACTTGATTGTGGTATAAAATGGAAATATATGTCTGGAAAATACATTGTACTGCCCCTTTAAGGGTGACGCTCTATTCTTTTTTTACTCTTCTAAATCTTGAATCTAAATGATTTACTTCTAATTATTAACATCTATTTTCTGTCTTTTCCTTCCTTTGTGTTTCATTCCCTGAACCATGTTTTGCCTTTTCCTTTCCTGCATTTTCCTTTTACTTTCCCACTTTTTAACCCCTCCATCGGTGTAGAAGTATCGATATCAAGAAGAGGAAGGGGCTTCAACAGGTGCCCCAAGACTCCACCATCACACCTGCCATCAGCATCCAATGGGAATAGCCGGAGAGATAACGGATGGAGAGACCCTGGGGAGGGATGGAGGGACCCTGGGGAGAGATGGAGGGACCCTGGGGAGGGATGGAGGGACCCTGGGGAGGGATGGAGGGACACTGGGGAGGGATGGAGGGACTCTAGGAAGAAGTGGAGGGACACTCGGGAGGCAGGGAGGGACGCTAGGCAGGGACAGAGGGACTTGGAGGCGAGGTGGAGGCGGCATCGGGAGCATGGAGCGAGAACGGGACCGATCCCTGGGGAGGGACGGCTCCCTCGGTCACCACGGTGACCTGCGTGGGGCGGAGCTGGTGCAGGTGGCGGAGCGGCAGCTTTCCCATATCCAACATGTCCACGGATACGTCACTCATACACACATCGCACCTACTCAGGTAACTCGATGTGGCGCCCTATGCGACTATAGTAGTTATGTTTAGTCGGTGTCAAAGATTAGTCACTTGAATGTTATTTTTTCATTTGCTTCATCAGTGTGGACACTAAACTGCAATCACACCAACCCTGTTTGGTCCGCTTTAACCAAACGCTAGTCCGTTTGTTTAGAAAGTCCAGTTAGTTTGCGGATGTGTGAATGCGTAATTGAACTCTGGTCCGCCTAAAACCTAGATTTTGGTTTAGTTGACATGAACTCTGGTGCAATTCGAATGCATATGTAAACGCCAATTGGCACAGAGACTGCTCCAAAAGCAGGAAGTGGACCACAGCACAAGGCATCCTGGGTAAATATTACCAAAACAAAGGCAAGAGTCTAGCGCTGCAAGGGGAAATGCCTCGTAGTCTTTTGCTAAAATCAAAAGAGAAACCACTAAAATCTGACGCCATTCCATTTTTGTTTACATTTTGTGAAAAAGGAAGTTTCAAAAGTTATTGTGTCGTTTCCTTCAGTGGTTCTTGGTACAGCGCCCCCACAGGCGAGGAGGGAAACTGGTTTTTCAATAAGTTTAGTTCACCTGACAGTGGAGTGTGAATTTGAACCACAGCAGCTGAAAATGTAACAAATGTTGCAATTTTGGTCCCCAATTGAACCAAGTCTAGTGGACTACCATTATGAAAACCTGATAGTCCAGTTTAAAAAGACAAAACAATATTTTTTATAAAAGTTGCACACTGCATCTTTAAAGACGTGACTTTCAAATTACGTCAAACATAGTGGACAAAGTCTGGAGCCCAGGTTGTCTGAATTCACCTTCAGCCACAAACTTTGTCTTTCTATCAGGAGAATACTTCTGCACATCTGTGCTGAGGCTCCTGCCCCACTTTTCAGTTATAAAATCCTTTGTTTCATTGTCTTTGGCTTCTGAAATCCTCCTTATTTTGGTAGATTTTAACACATCTGCATCAGAATTAACATTGCATCTATTTTTCTCTCTGACTTGCATTTATTTAGATTTTATTTCTACACTGCAGCTACAGTATTTGTTTTTTTAACAACTGGTAAAGTTAAATTAACATTAAAATAATGACCACCTGTCAAGGTGGTACGACTAACATGTTTAATTTCTTTGTCTTTGGTTTCATTTTCATCAGATCGTAATGTTCTCCCTCTTCTTTTTTAATGTTCTGGCATGTGTGGTGGGTTTAATTTTATAAAATTTGTCTCTGTTTGGTTGAAACGCGTCTGTATTTGTTTGTTTCGGTACATAACAGAGCTGAGTGTGCTTTGTGTTTCGTCTTTGCACTAATAAAATTTCAGAACCAGCAGTTCAAAGGTTAACCAGGTGGAAACCTTTAGCCAAAGCCGAAGAGATTCGTTGTTGCAGGAAAAGTTGTTGTGCAGCTCCACCTTGTGACTAGACACCACTCACTCCAAAGTCACAACAAATATGTTTTATTTTTAAATTTTAAAAATTAAAGTTATTTACTTTGTGGACATTTAGGATACCTGGATCTTTATGACATCACAGCAACATTATCTCTATTATCATCAATGTTTTCTGCAGACTTATCAGCTATCTGTCTGGATAAAATCTGCGAGGAGAGCTCCTCCGTCTGCGGTCAGCGTGTGTGTTTGCTGCTGGGATTTTGGGTTTATTTTGAGAACTTCTTCCCAGATGGTGTGTGTTTATTTGAATGTGTGACCACAGGTGCTGGATCTGGCTTCTTTTTGTATGACAGATGGACCAGCCATCTTGTCCTCGCCATGTAAATGTTCCTTTCTCTGTCTCTACTCCCAAACATTCACTCACATAGTCACGCTCCGCATAACCCCGTTTCCAAAAACTGCAAGTAGGGCCATGTGAAAAATCTGTGGTGTCCAAAAAAAGGTAGAAATCTGGGAAGTTTGGTTGATTAATGATTAAAAAAAACAAACAAATACAACCTCTGAATTTGAATTAGGTTTATTTTACCAGTTTGGGTGACTCCAATGCTCATTTCATGGCAGAAATCTAAAACTTGATGTATTTCTCAGCAGGTAAAATCTCTCATTTCATTCACACAAACCCCAAATACCTGTACAGAGTTTTGTATTTTTATCAAATTGACTCGCTTCTGTTCATCCATAACTTCTAACCATGTTACATTTTTATTTGTGAGAACAGAAAACAGTTTCCGCTTCATCTCGAGCACAGCAACTTTTCAAAATCTACTTTTGTCAGTTTTCTCTTTAACATCCCAAAGCATAACTTTATTTTCCAGAATGTTTCAGTTAATTATTATTATATTAAACTGAAATACAGCTGAATGTACAGTCAGATGTAGATGATTCATTTTCACACCATTAACAGAAATCCCACAGGATCCCAATTTATTTTGTACTTTAATATGTTTTTGGTCAAGAACATCAACATTATCATCTTTAATTTGTTTAGTGATAATATAATTATCCTAAATGTAAGTGCAGCTCAGTTGTTAAAGCTGCAGTATATAAGTTTTATTAAAATTTAAAATGTTTTTACATATATGTTAAAACTGCCACTATGTCGTCACAAAATGAGACGGAAAATCAGTTAAAAAAAATAAATTTCCTCCACCTCTTCCTGAGCTACTCTTGCTCCACCTGTGGGAGCAGTGCATTTCTTCAATCAGAGCCAGGAGGAGGGTCTTAGTGCTGTCAATCATCCTTGTGAACATGCTGCTAAATATGCTAATAGCAGACAAATAACCTACTGTTACAGGAAAAACAGTAACAGTATCATCATTGTTGGCTATGCTAACTAGCCTTAGCATTCATAGCAGGTTCTGATGACCGGGAGAAACCATGATTGACAGCGCTAAGACCTCCTCCTGGCTCTGATTGGTTGCTTTTGGTCAGCAGCGGTTCATTTCTTCAAATTTTTTTAACAAACATGTTTAAGATTAGAGTCACATACCCCAACTTTGAGAGCTTCTTCCGACAAACTGTTGGCTGTGTCTGTACACCGTAGGTAGAATCACCCGAGGCACCATTTGATGAGGAGGTGTGGCCTCACTCAGAAGGCGAGAGGCTGAATGAAGTTCCAGCTCCGCCTTTCTCCTCCTGTATTCACAAGCCACTCCTACTATCAGGTAATCTTTGCTTTGTGGCCATTGCATGTATTCATGGCCTCAAACGTCATGCATGCCTGGTTGGTTCACAGTAATGAGCATGCAATCATATTTTCAGCACCCATGTTATTATTAGTTTTATTTCTTGCTAGAGTTGGTGATGTTTGAATGTTAAACATCGTACACCACACAGAAATAATTACAACAGTCCCAGTGTTTTTATTAGCAGAAGGAATCAAACATGAGGGAAAAATGACTACAGAATGTTTATGATTTTAGAAGAAGGAGACATAAGTGCACTGGAGTCTCTTGAAAATTTAAAACTTAATTATATAGAGAAAATATTGCCATTTATACAATGGCATATTGGGGTCATTGTATATACACATTTTTTTAAAAGGAGCAAAATGCCAGCACAAAAACAAGAGTTTAAGATGAATCTCAAAAATAAAAAAAGAGGAAAATTTCTGAGAGCAAATGTTGAATTTCAAAAGTCGAAAGTTTTCAACTTGTGAAACTCAGAAACTTCCATGTTTGTCCTAGAAAATTTCAGAGATTTATCTCAGAATTTCTGATATTTTTCTAGCAAGTTTTTGACTTTTCAAACTCAGAAACTTTCTTGTTTTCTGGCATTAATCTAAAGATTTCTGTGTTTTTTTCTCACAAATTTTCAACTTTTGGAACTCAGACATGTCCGTATTTTTCTTTTTTATCTTTCTTTTTTTGTTGAGAAAATTACGGACATGTCCTTGTTTTTTCTAGAATATTTTTGCGGTTGAACTCAAAAGTTTTTGGCACAAATTTATTCCTCCATTTTTTTTTCGATCAACAGTGGCCCCAATGCTCCGTCATACATTTATGTTATTTTTACAATACGACAAAAAATATTCAAGCGATATGTTCACCCCTGTTGGCATTTAAAAGTGGTACATGTGTCTCTTAAAAATATATTGTATTTCTGCATGTATATTTTCAGATCTGGATGATTCAGTTATGTATACATTTGTTCTAAAAACACTATTTCAGTGATCCAGTAACTGAATACAGAGTGCATGTGAATGTTGTCGATGGCGGTACTGATGTGACATTTATGTATTTAGTTAATCATCTCATTTCATACCTAAAAACTTTAAAATATTACAGTTGGTTTAGTCTCTTGTGTTTTTTGTTTTTTTGTTTTGTTTTGTTTGTTTGAGTCTGTAAATCCAGATCAGTTTTGGAACCGAGAACATATTTTACTTCTTTTACTCGCTTTAGTTGCAGTTGCAGTTTGTAACCTGCAGGAGGCAGCAGAGGACAAACTACAGATGGGGAGTAAATTAATTCACAAAACCAAACGGATTTAATAGCAAATAATAAATTCAGACTATATGGACGGTCTTGGCAGGCTTTAATCTTCATTAATCGGAATTTATTGTGAAAAACATTAATAAAAATTCATATAAGTAATTTCTCATGAGAAGTGATAAATGACAGTAAATAATACAGTAAATTCCTACTGTAATAGGAAATCCCTTGCTTGTTTTATTAATTATTTTTAATATTTACAGTGTATAAAACTACACTGTAGTAGTAGTTTCACTACAGATTGGTTATTTAAAACCAGTCTTTTAAATAGCCCCCTGGCAGTTTTTATAAATTGTTTTAAATAGCCCTCGTCTCCAATGTTTAGGCCGATTCACGCATATTTCTGCTTCTGAAAGCTGGTATAAATCTTGCAGTGAAGTGTCGGAATGAGGGCGTAACGTGTTGCTGCACATTACAATGGGCACACATGATTGCATTGCAGGATGGGAAATTGCAGTTTATTTAAAACATATGTCACCATTTCCAGGCTGTGAATGGTACTGAATGATATTATTGGTAGTGTCTGGTTCTCCTTTGGCTATTATAGGCTGTATTATAGGTGTTGATACTGCGGCAATGTGAGAACACAAATGAAATTATCTGTAGGCCAGACAAGCAAAGAACATACCCCAGAACTGTTAGTTTGCATCGCAAAGTAAGATTTTGTTGAGTTCTGGTGAAAATATCTTAGGAGACTTGAAATAAGACAAACTTGCCTTTTCAGCAGCATATAGGAAAATAATTCCCTTAACATTGACAAAAAAAAGTATAGTTTAACTGGTAGATTGTTTCACTTATTTAAAAAAAAAACGACTCCCTCTGCGTTGTTACCTAGCAACCCCAGCCAAGCCCATTGCGTCACCTAGCAACCAAATTCTACTTCGACTGGGAGATTATTTCACTTATAACACGGAAAAATGTCTTTTTGTAAGTGAAATAATAGGCCATTTTTCCCATCGATATTAGGAATTATTGACTCTAAACAAACTTCTATATGTTGCTGAATATTTTGCATTTGCGTTACAAAAACTGAATGGAATATATTGAGCCCAATCTTCCACGCTGCACTGCAAAACGGCAAAATCTTAAGTATTTTTTTAATCTAATTTCTTGTGAAAATATCTTGTTTACTTGAAATAAGACAAAACTAACTTACAAGTAACTTTTTAGTAAGACATAGGAGCTTATTTTAAGTCAATAATCAATAAATATTGGGTAAATTTTCTACATGTTATAAGTGGAATAATCTGCCAGTGGAACTAGTGTTTTGTTATTATCAATATTAAGGAATTATTTTCTTAAAGCAAGCTCCTATGTCTTGCTGTAAGTTAGTTTTGTCTTAATTCAAGTGTACTAAGATATTAATCCAAGAAATTAAACTTGTGTAACTTTTTTCTGCTGCGTTTTCACTATCCTGTTTGGATAAAAAGCAGCTGATCCGATCAGAAGTGGTCCTGATTCACCGTGTCGACCTGCCTAGAGTTTACCGACTTCCTGTCTGCCTGTCCGATACGTCAGCCTGATTCGTGCCTTCAAAGCAAGCAGCCAAACCAATCTTTTAAATAACTCCCTGGTTAAATTTACTGCTTGTTCTGCAGAGGTGGAATGCTGCAGAACTGTAAAGTCTGATTTGTTTTCTTCCCATGCCACACATATAGCAGTATGTTCACTCGGAAACCTTAGCGGCTTTTAGTCATTAAGATAATGCGGATAATTAGGAAGGAAGGAGTGGACCAGTGAGCAAGGGAGTGGCGAAAGACGAAGGGAGAATTACAGGCGGACTGATGCAGAGTCTGTTTAGAGTTAATCATTCTGCCAATCAATTGATTCTCCACTCCCCAAATTATCTGCTTTTCCTCCCACTGACTGAAACTGAGAGCAAAGGAGATTTACGCAATAGGTCATCTGACATAAAACTTTGAAAAATAATCACTCTCTGACTCACTCTCATTACTTTTTAACGATTAGGTCATATTTATATCTGAGGGATCGGTACATTTATTTGACAACAATACACAACATTGTGCCACATAGATTTCCGGTGAATTTTGATGCAAAAGTGTGAAAGTTTCTTTCAAACTTATAGAAACAAACTTCAGTCATTTTCCATATCTAGTGCTAATAAATTCTGATTCTCAATTTTAAAACCTTTTGTTGCTGCTTACAGACAGAGTTGGGTAGTAACTAGTTACATTTACTTAAGTAACGTTTTTGAATAAATGCACTGATGGAGTATTTTTACTACGCTGTACTCTTTCCGTTTACTAGAGTAATTTTATTATGACGTATCTCTACTCTTACTTGAGTAATATTTTTGGATTTTTTACTCACTGAATAAAGAAAATGTTTTAACCAAAAATTCACCAGACACAGACTCACACCTGCAGTTTTTGTTAAAGTTTTATAAGTTTTTTATGAAAAGAAACTGATTTGGAAACATTTTCTTTTGTCTGATTTTGTCATTTTATTTTGTTACTTATATGAATTATTGTCATTTTTGATGCTTAAAATACCAACATTTCCACTTGACTTTATTTTTTGGTCCATCTGATGACATAATTTTTAAATATTAATTGATTGATAATTTGATCAGTTACTGGGTACTTGAGTAATTTTTTGGACGGCTACTTTTTACTTCTACTTGAGTACAATATTTTGGATTCTGTGTCCTCTTCTGGTCCCGGGCTTAAAAATGACCAAAGATATTTGGAGTTTTAGTTGCTTTTAAAATTTCTTGCCTGCTTTGAGCTTTTTTTATGTCATGTTACATGTTGAGCTGGACAATATGGCTGAAAAATGTATCACCATATAAGTGTTTCATACCAGTCGATATCGATAACTATCGATTTGTATTTTGATTTAAATATCTGAAATACTGCCGGACTGCATTTGTCGTCACCTTTTCTGTTTTATCCAGTTTTCACTCCATGCCGTTTTCAAGCAGTGGTGAAATCTGAAACTTCTGTTACTCAACAAGTTGTTGCTAGGTAACTAAAGAGTGAGTGAGTTGCTAGGCAACCACAGAGTGAGTGAGTGAGTTGATTCCACCAAGCTAGCTTACCTAGCCATGTTTGCTATGTATCCTAGTGTGGTAATGAACTATCAATGCTATCTGCTTGATTTCTTTAGAAATTGGATTTTTGATCCAATTTTAATAATGAGCTGAATTTTACTGCATTGTTTGAAAACTAAAATCAACTGGAAAATGTGAATGATTGGATTTTATTGACGTTTATGTCAATTGCAGAGATGGCGTGTTGTAAATTGGAAGTATATAAATTAACTGAATTGAATTATTATTATCATTGTTATTAACAGAAACAAAGTAACTTGTGTTAATTTGTGTGGAGTTTTTCCTAAATAAACTAAGTGTAGACCATTCTAATTTGAGAAAAAATCAAATGATAACTCAACCTTTTTTTGAGGTTGAGTTGAGAAACTACAACACAAAAACACAGTAGAATTTGTCAAGGAAATGTGAAACTTGATATGATACCAATAATGACTTGGTATCGATATTGTTGATATTTTGGATCGATCCTCTCTCCTCGAATAATTAAATCTTGCAGTTTTAATCTGTGGTTGCTATGTGGCACAGTTTGGATCAGTTTAACGTGTATAAACACGTTTCTAAGGCACAGTATACATATATAAGTCATATTAAGTTCATTCCTTCTAGTAAGCAGTATTTCTGCCCTGACGTTATCTCTTTGCTCTTGCTTTACAAAGGCTCTGGTGTATTCCTCTTTGTGTTCGCTATTTACTATGAGAGCTTGACATAGCTTTGCAAAATCGGTCTTACCAGAATCTGAAAGCGGTCTAATGGAAGGGCTGGGGAGAAGCCAAACTGATTAGGAATGCTAAAGGAAAGAGTCGCTCACTCAGTGCTTCTGAAAGCACCAGGATCGGCTTATTGACGCTGATAACGGTGATTTTTATTACATCTGCTGAGGTTTTGTTTGACAACCCCTGTTATATATACATGCTAGATATTGAACATGGTGATGCGTAGTTACATTACCTGCTGGATGTAACTAAAATGGTTGTGAGTGTGAGTCCAAACTGAGTGCTTACAGTTTGTTTAACAAGTAAACACAGAGTTTGCCTCATAGGCCGCCACTGGCATCCTGTACCTGTAATGATAGAAGAGAAAATTTGGCTTTCTCAGCAGTGTGACATTAAACATTTATGATGTGTGCTTTATTTAATTGCTTCTGAAATATTGATAGAGTTGGCATTCACTGGCTGACATTTGACTTACGGGAGACAAGAAAAAGAAGTGCATGAGGGAGAGAGGTGCATTAAGGGTTGAGATACGGTCAGTGTGCCACTGGACTCAGCTAGCCTCAGCTAGCTGCTCCGTGTTAGCAGCAGACAAGTTATATAATTCACTGGCTGCAATGATGTTATAATAAAATCATAGTTTTTGTATCTGTAAATTGAGAGGTAACAAATCAAAGTAGATTTTCCTTTAATGGATAAGAAATAGTTCATAGATATGTTATTAAGTAATCTCAGAACACTTTATAAATCATTAATAATTGATTATTATGCATTAATTAAGGCTGAGAAGGAGACAAAATCTACTGGTTTCTTTTCAAATAGTGAGCCAAATTTGTTCACATATATATTTTAATCTAGAGTTTGTTGTACTAAATATTTTGTATTGTCTTTTAAGCACAATAAGCATTTGTAAACTTAATTTTTCAGTCTCATTCTCACTCTTAATTAATGAATAATAAAGAATGATTAATGACTAATAAAGTGTTTATAGATTAATTGATAACATGTGACAAAGTGGTTCAGTTTGTGTTTACCACTTATTCATATTTCTGACCACACTCCTCCACAATCTAAAATATTACCTTATGATGCCCTTATTTTTTTTACCCGTTGTAGCGTTTTGTGTTAATTTTATCTGTAAATTGGGTGAACTTATAATCATAGAAATGTTACCAAGTGGTTTGTGGATTTAAAGGCTCAAGATCTGCATTCAGTCAGAATTTTATTGTATACCGTGACACTTTTTTTAAGTAAACAGTGAAACAAGCTTTAGTGGGACACTCCCTCAGTACCCAAAAAATTATATTATTATATATTTTTTTCCTTCTAAAAACACCAAAGTTTGTACATATTTATTGTGTTATAATAAATTACCTTGTAGCAAGTTTATTTCTTTGTTTTTGAAATAAAAAACAAATCCTTTCAGAGGTAGTCAAACTGAAGCTAGTGCTAATGCGCTAATTCTTTGTTTAGCATTTTGCTAACTTTGAAAATGTAAAATTTTATGAATAAATTCTAAAGTGCTAATTTTGTTTGATGTTTTTCAGACTGTCAGTAGAAATTCAACATGTGTTGGAATTTTGATTCCTGCTCTTATTCTGAAGTAGGAAAAGATTGTTTACACAGGATTTCCGTTTCCTCTCCTCATGTTCTCCACCCCTGATAAACCATTTTATCCCTAACATTTCCAAAAACTGCAATCAAAACCCTTTTTTCGCATCACAGGAGTCACACGACTTACTAGAGTAATTTTTTGATAGTAAGAAAGGAGTAAATCTCCACCAAAATCTCACAAATTTTGTGATTAATCTCAGAAATTTTCAAGAAATAACTTTGAAATTGCTGAATTCCAGAAGTAAAAAAATTGCAAGAAAAAGAAAATTATGAAATTTTTAAATTAAGTTCAGAAATTTGCAAGAAAAAAGCTTTAAAATGTTTTAAACTCCAGAAATCAAACATTTGTGAGAATTTTTTTTTTTAAGTTTTTAGATTGATCTTGGAAATTTGCAAGAAAAACTGGACAATTTCTGACCTCCAAAGCCATAAATTCACAACAATGAAAAAAAAATCAGAAAGAACCTCAGATATCTTACAGGAAAAGCTTGGAAATTGATGAGCTCTAAGAGAAGTTTACAAGAAAAAATCTGAAATTAATCTAAAAAAATGTACAGGAAAATTTCATAGCTCAAAAAGTCAGAAATGTGCAGAAAAAAAGAACTGAGATTAATTTAATAAAATTTATAGAAAAAACGTGAAAATCTGTGAGCTACAAAAGTTGGAAATTTGCAAAAAAATGAAAAAGTTGAAATTTTGAGATTAATCTCTGAAATTTTCAAAACAAATTTGAAAATTTCTGAGCTCCAGAAGTAAAAATTGGCAAGAAAAAAATGAGAAATTCTAAGATTAGCCTCAGACATTTTTATTTAAAAAAAGTCCAAATAACAACATAGACTTGAATCATTGCCCATTCTTTTACATCCATAAGAACATAAAAACATTTTTCATTCACTGAAACGCCCCTCTGACAATAAAACAGTTCATGTTGCTGTTTTTCCTATTTGCCCCAAATTATCTGATAGTCTGAACGGTTGACATCGATGCTCTTTCAATAAGCGTGACTTTAGATGTAAGTACAGCCGACTTCCCCTGACAAAACGACGTGCACCAACTCTGAGTTTTAGAGAATCTGCAGAAATCTTTCCTGCTCAGCCCAACTCGGCTCAGAAGTCTAATGGAAAGTGTGAGAAAATCTCATCCGTCCCGATGCGAGGAAACAACACATTAGTCAGGCTGCGTGTGCCAGGTGTATTTTCGGGCCTCTGGAAAGCTGTTGCCGTGGCAACGGTTCCCACGGAGACGCGGGGAGAAGCTGTGACAGGGGGTCCTGCCCCACCTGTGGCTAATCCACCGGGAGGCAAATGCAGCCGTGTGTTATTAAATGTTAGCGCAGGACTTTGGGATTATTATTTTTTACATGTATTATTGATTATTATTTTTATATTTTGCAGTTTTCTAGTTGTTTTGTTGTTTATGTACGCTTGTGTTTGACAGAGAGAGGAGTGTGTGGGAGAGCTGGGTGCTGCAGTCTCTGAAAAACAGCCTTAGGAGAAGATCTCTATCTCTTCCACAATTATGCACACACACACACACACACACACACGCCCACACACACACATGCTGAAACACCAAATCTATTGCCATACATCTTCACTTCCACTCTTTAGCAGTTTCAGTGGAGGAAGTTTGTTTTGTGCATTAAATCGTTCTCCGCTTTCCGTTGAACTCGACCTGCAACAGGATTAGAAAATGTTTGGAGTAAAAGACGCAGGGTGGTGTCACATGATTGGCTGACTGGATCGTAGGGGGGCGGGGCTTCCAGCGGTAATAATATCTGACAGTAAGGGAGAGGACAGCATCGGGTTGCAGCTGAAATAAAAGACTGTAAAAGACAATTTGCTGAAAGACAAGAGAGAGAAAGCAAACACAGGTCAGTTAGAGGCTGCCGAAAGAAACGAGAGAAATATGCAGAGTGAAGCGGACAAGAAGGAAGACTTGGAGGAACAGCAGAGATGTAAGAAGGAGAGAAGGAGAAACAGAAGAGTTGGACAATGATTCCTGCTGCCAGCCACCTACTTCAGATGCTCTCATCCTCGAATGTTTCTCTCCACCTCCCTCGTTTCATCCGCTCAGCCACCCATCACGCCCTCCCCGCTTCCTCCTATATTTAATGGGAGAAGGCACAGTGACAGGGGGAGATTGACTGGTCATCTTGGACTCACAGGGAAGGAGGGAGACGGAGAGGAGAGCAGAGTGAACTCCCCTAAATAATCAATCCTCATATCCTGCCGCTCGTTCCCCCTCACTCTTTTTTTTCTCAGACGAGGTGCAAAGAGGAAGCAGGAGAGACGGGAATCTGGAAGCTCTGGGAAGTGGATTCTTGACGTTTTCACCTGGGATGATGGAAACATTCATGAACAACAGCAGGCAACCAGGTGGACAAATGTCCGCCTCGGTTCTTCAAATCTGACGAGAAAAACTGAGAATCTTTCCAAGAAACAGAAAAAAAGATTTTAAAAAATAGAACTCCGACTGCAGATTCTTTCTGGGACGAAGAATCGGGGATGAAAAGGTGGAAAGGAGATAAAATCTAAGTTGGAGTCAAATAGCTGGAACTATGAACTACATTTTTGGCAACAACACCCTGTACCCCCGCAGCTCCAGAGTGGGCGGGGCATCTGGAGGTCAAGGGGCGGGGCTAGGAATCAAGCAGAAGTTGGGACCAAAGCGAGGCTCTTCGGAGGAGCTGGCGCCTCCACACACTTCGTCTCCGTCCACCTCGTCTCCGGCCTCCTCCTCTCCCTCCACCTCCTCGTCTCGCTGGCAGCAGCTCCTCACCTTCTTCTCCAGGAGGAGCGCCTTCACAGATTGTATCAATTCTAGTCAGGTAATGTGGCGCAGCAGGCGCGTGTGTGTGATGGATGTCAGGGTCATTAAAGTTTGAGATTAATCTAAAGAATTTTCTGGAAAGAACTTTAAAATTTCCGAGCTCCAAAAGTTGAGAATTTGCTAGAATAAAACTCAGAAATATTTTAGAGTAATTTTACATATTTTCTGGAAAGAAACATGAAAATTTCTGAGCTCCAAAAGTCAAACATTTTATAGAGATTAAACTGTGGAAAGAGAATTTTTGAGTTCGAAAAGTTGAAATTTAGTTATAAAAAAAAGAAATGAGGAGTGAAAAACTTTGAAATTTTAAGGTTAATTTCTCATATTTTATTTTTTTTTTAAAAGTTTAAAAAAAATTCTGAGCTCATAAAGCCAAAAGTTTAAAAAGTTAAAGCATTTTCGACTTTTGGAGCCAGAAATTTCTAACTTATTTCTGGAAAATTTCTGAGAGTATTCTTAAAATGTGTGAATTTTTCTCTCGCACATTATTGCCTTTAGGAGCCCAAAGATTTCTAGTTTTTTTCTAGAAAACTTCTGTTATTTTTCTCAAAATTTCAGAGGTTTTTCTACCAAGTTTTTGACCTTTCTAGCTCACAAATTTAAAAAAAAAAAAATTTAGAGAAAATTTCTGAGCTCAAGCTCAAATGCTTTGAGTGGATTTTGGTACATTTTCAACTTTTGGACCTCAAAAACTTCCGGGTTTTTTTTCTAGAAAATTTCTTATATTAATCTCAAAGTTTCTGAGTTTTTTCTCACAAATGTTAAACTTTTGAAGCTCTGAAATGTCTTATTTATTCCCAGAAAATTTCAAAAATTAATTTTAAAATTTCCCAGCTTCTTCTTGCACATTTTTTACTTTTGGAGGTTAGAAATTTTCTAAGATTTTTTCTAGAAATTTTCTGATTAGTCTCAGAGTTTTTATGTTTTTATTTGTAGAAATATACTTTTTTTGTTTTCTATCTGCAGTTGTCCCAATATGCCATCATGGTATGTTTAGTGAAACTCAGATGTTTTGGGAACTTAGATAAATTGTTTAGAGTTTATGGGAAATAAGAAAATCTGAAATCCTTGAAATGTGAAGGAGGTTGAGTCAGCTGGCTGTTTTCAAACTGAAGCTGAATCATGTTATGGTTGAGATTTCTGATGGGGTTGCCATGGAAATGAGACGTGGTGTTGCCATGGCGAAGCTATCGTTTTTAGCTAAGCAGTCTTCAGGCTTACAGTCTGCATTGAAATACGAATTTACAGATAAAGTCTGTGTGTGACTTAAATGAGATTCATATCTGGTCTCATTCAGAAAAGCATTTAAGATCATTTCTGCCGCTTCTTTATAAAATATATATGACAAATGTAGAAATATTTCACTTCTACTGGAGCTGTTTGAGATTTTTCTACATAGTAAAGTCCTTTACACATCACTCATTTACACATCATAAAAACATTAATGATAAATGTATTAATAATTGTCATAAATTTATTATTACATTTAATCAATTTATTAATACATTTATTTATAACATTGTCTATCTATAACATTAGTTATAAGTACTTATTACATTGCATTAACATTATAAATACTTATGTTAAATACTTATTATTCTAATTATTTAACAGGAACATACGTAGATGTTTTGCTCCCTAATTTAAGTCCTACACTGCAAAAACACAAAGTTCTACCAAATATTTTTTTATCTAATTTCTATTGTAAATATTTTAGTTTTTTCAATAACTGAAATATTGTAAAGATTTTACAATATTTTAGTTATTGTTTACTAATTTATAAGTAACTTTTTAGCTAAATGTAGGAGTTGATTTTAGATCATTAATTCTTTAATATTGATGACAAAGTACTGGTTCTATTGGCAGATTATTTAATTTATGAAAATAAATGTCTTGGTAATTTAATGGGCATAACTTAAGTTAAATCATTTAACATGTAGCTTCTAACTTGAAACTACTTACATAAAAAGAAAATGATTTGATTGAAACGTTTCCTGGCTTCTGTGTTGTATTTGTTTCTTTGCTCAAACTGACAGAAAATATTAACGCATCCAGCATTTTTCTAATCTAGAAGTTCACACCGCTCGTTTAAAATCAATACAGACAAATTGGTGAGAATTAGGTTCTGTTCACTTAAATTCTTTGGTTAAGCAGGGTGTTTTGTTTTACAGTGTATGCTCTCACTATTAAATGAGATTCACCAATCCAAATCTTTTTTATCCAACCCTTTTTTCTCAGTTATCTGTAACAACATCCTTTTGTAGACTGTATAGAAAACTCTCCAGAATTACAGCTTTAATTGTTTGAGTTTAGGATGCCGCGTTTCACATGCAGCATCTTTTTCCAAACTCTTATTTTCTCTGAGGACAAACTGAACTGAACTCTCAAAGCCATTATAAAACCTCTGCTGTGAAGGGAGATAATTAGCCATTATTGAGGCTAGCTCACATGCTGATGTTGGTTATTAACCAGAAGTAAGTTATCTGTTAAAATTACACTGCAAAAACACAAAATATTACCAAGTATTTTTGTCTAGTTTCCAGTTCAAATATCTTAGTATACTTGTAAGAAAACAAAACTAGCTTACAAATAACGTTTAAGCAAGATATATGAGCTTGTTTTAAGTAAATAATTCCTTAATATTGATGAGAAATGCTAGTTCATCTGGGAGATTAATTCATTAATAACATGAGAAAAATGCTATGAATATAAAGAAATTATTGACTTTAAACAACATCTTATATCTTGCTGAATAGATATTTGCAAGTTAGTTTTTCTTTATTTCAATGTGGCACCAGATAAAAAATAAGATTTTGTGGTTTTGCAGTGCAATGTGGAAGACTGGGTTTAATTCATTGAATTTTTTTAGAGCATATCTAAAATATTCAGGATGATTTAAGAGATTTTTAAAGTGAATTATTCCTTGATATTTATGGAAAAGCGCTAACTCCACTAGCTGATTATTTCACTTATAACAAAACATTTTTCCTTTTTATAAGTGAAATAATTTGCCAATTGAACTAGTACTTTTAAAATCACTATTAAGGAGTTATTTACTTAAAATGAACTCATATGTGTTGCTGAAAGTTACTAACATGTTAGTTTTGTCTTATTTGGACTGGAAACTACACCATAAATACTTGGCAATATTTTGTGTTTTTGCAGTGTACATATTAGATTAATTAATAAATATAAATACTGCTGTTTGCTGTGATTCTTGTGTGTTTGTTCCCATTTACTTCAAACCCCTTCGGTAATGGACTGCATTATGAAACTAAAATAAGCACAAATAGGTATAAATAATTAATAATTTATCATATAAATCAATATTTTTGACCTAATTTAGCAACAATAGGAAGATGATATTTGTCATCATAGTTGTGTTTAAGATTAATTTAATCATCTCCTTGTGTTGAATCTTAATCTGGAACATTGATTATTCTGCAGTTATCAACATATTTACAGCTCAGCCCATGGAAAAAAGATTTACCCTCCCCTTTGTTGTATTGGCTGGTGATTTCCCAGGGTGTTGCTGTTTCCCTCTCAGAGGCATTTACTGCCAGACTGATGGGTTTTTACGCTAAGCACACACATCTCACACACGCTTATCCTGCTGTTGAAGCTCTATAGAAAAAACTGTAATGCTGTTTTTATGTTTGTTTACTTAGAAGTGGAGGGGAATTTCAAACAGGCTGCATATAGCAAATAAAATGCAAAATAATTTACTTTAAGAAAGAATTGCACTTTGAAAACAAAGAATTGCTGGGAAATAAATTTTTTTTTGAATAAGCAGATTTGAAGTAGAATGGACCTTTAAAGGACAAAATAAAATAAATTCCACTCTTCTCATCGCCTTATTATCTTTTTACAGTCTGTTGTCTAAGCTCTGTTGACTTTTGAGACTTAGTTTCTCAAATTATTATGAATATTTAAATGTTTTATGTTGTGTGAGAAATGAACATAATAGTAATAAAAAACATTTTCTATCTTCTATTTTACAATCAGGCTTTTTCCTAACTAGTATTCTGTTAAAAGATTTAATTGTTACACTGCAAAAACATAAAATATTACCAAGTATTTTGGTCTAGTTTCTAGTCCAAATATGTTAGTACACTTGAAATAATTTAAAGCTAACTTACAAGTAACTTTTAAGCGACATATAGGTTTATTTGTTTGTTTGGATTATATAAAAACCGTGGATCATGTAAATATAAGTGCTTGTTTAAATAAATAATTGCATACTACTGATGAAAAAGTATTTGTTCTTTGGCAGCAGGGGTAGATCTACTGGGGGGGCAGTTGCCACACCAACTGAGAGCCTTGTCACCCCTGTTGCCACCCCAGCTGGCGACAATGAATTCAATAAATAGTTATGGCAAATCGGACATTAAGCGCATGAATCTCTTTTTTCCGACAACATTGAATGTAACACAATGTAACCTGACACCTACTGCTAAGTGGCGGGAAGTGAGAGAGAAGGACAGAGCGCGAGGCAGCAGCATTTATATATATATGGATGGATGGATATTACTGGATTAGACATCACGTGACTTATCGTGAGCCACACGCGCCATTGTTGTCCATTGAGTCAGGAATATCGGTGGTCAGGAAAATACCACAATCACGCAAAGAATCTGAAAAAAGACGCAATATTTAGCAGTTAATTCAACCCTATGACACCCATACATAACAAGGTTCAAGGGTTTAACATTTAAAAGGTGAGGAAATTTTTTTTATTTAAATAAAATATTGAAAAAGTGAGCAGCGAGTTAGTTATGCTAGCCTAACTGTTGCTAGCCTGCTATCGACTTTGATAACCTTAACATGCTGCGCAGTTCGGTGTGTTTTGGTTCCGTTAGCACTAAAATAGGACAACCTGCTCACCGAGTCACCAGTAGAGCAGGAGTTTAAATCAGATAATCCACCACCGCTGTGTTCAGGCGAAAATATATTAATAATGACAATATAGACATCAAGCCTGACAGCATAATGTCACAGATCGAATGATCTGTTTTGGTGTTTTGCTACTCTTTTGGGTGGGAAACGTTTGTTTTTGGTATTGATTCCCCCGATAGGATTGAACATAATCTCTGCTTTATCTGCTCATGGAGCTGTTGTCTGTCGGTTGCCATGGCAACGGGTCCGCGTGTAGCGAGAAAAAGCAGAACAGAAGTGGTTTTGTCTAGTTTTGTTCTCCACCTGTTTATCAGCTTTATTGCGGCGCACTGCAGCCGCTGCAGCTCCTAAGAGTTAAACAAGCGACAAAAACTGAACTAATTCCTTCTGTTCGTAAAACTTGGCGATATTTATAACAGTCATCAAAATACGGCTCTTACAGCATATTTAAAATAAAACGATTGACCAATGTAAGAGAAATTTGCCCTTCCTTGCATCTTGACAGAACTAACAGGAACCAAACTGTTTATAGATTTGTATCACGGAAAATTTATGTATCAAACATCAGTTTTTTCAGATTTATTTTAAATCGTATTTAATAAATATATCTGATAATAAATGATGGCGCTACTAATATTTTCGTGACAGATTTCTGCTCGTCCTGCATTGGAATACGATTATTTTCTGGACACAATGCATCACATAGCGACGAATAGGCGCTGTCCAATCCAGTAATACATATCAGTTAGCAGCAGTATGAAAGACGTAAAAATAATTAACTATTCTACATTAAGAAATTATATTTAATCCTCAGTGCTACATGAAGCTCATTTTGAAAATATTGTTTTTAACAATATTTTGCAACAAGTAAATTATGTCCAGTGATAGGTCTGTGTAAACTAAATGTGAGAATGAGACGTTTATATATATATATATATATATACACCCTGACAAATCCTTGCCACCCCATAGATATTTTGCTAGATCTGCCCCTGATTGGCAGATTAACTTTTTCTACAACAGCTACAGCGCCGTTACCTAGCAACCTCAGCCAAGCCCAGCCTGTCGCCTAGCAACCCAGTTCTAGTTCCACTTGCAAATTATTTAACTTTTAACACAACATTTTTCCCAAGTTATAAGTACTAAATAAACTCTGCCAGTGGAACTATCCCTTTTTCATCAATATAAAGAAATTATTGAGCTGAAAAGTTACATGCAAGTTAGTTTTGTCTTGTTTCAAGTGTTCTTAGATATTTGCACTGAAAATTAGACCAAAAATACTTGGTTAGATTTGGTGTTTTTGCAGTGTTTTTGTTGCAAACGCAGCTTTATTCTTTCTCTGTCTTTACTTGTTCCTGTATAATTGATTAGATGTAAAGTCGAGGTATGCCTGCAGAGAAAGCTTTAAAAGCCATGAAGAAGTGTTTAGTGGTCAAAGTAAATGGGTGTGGCAAAGAATAGACAGAGCTGGGGGCGATACTGATTCCAGGCATGGAAAGACTGGAATAACGACCTGGAGCGAAATCTGACCCCAGTTTCTGTCTAAGACATCAAAATATCAATCCAACACCCACACAACCAGAACATTTAGAAGCATGTGAAACAATTATTCTGAGTTATGCATCATAAACGTAAAGATCTGACAGATTTACTACAGCTGATGTTGCTGTTTTCGCTGAGCAGATTTCTGTCAGGGCTGAGCGATTTAAAAGAAAATAAAAGTTTAAACTCTCTTTCAATGACGGGCAGAGTTCAGTTTTACCTGCTCAATAATCCAACAATGTATTAGGGGCACACTAAGATAAAATAAAAAAATTAAAACATAAAATTACAAAAATAAAATCATAACACAAACCTGTATGAGAATAAAGTCATAATAATATAAGAAAGTCTTAATATTTCAAGACTAAACTCAAATAATGAGGATAAAGTCATAAAAATTACTTTATTCTATTACAGCTTTACTGTTGTAATTTTATGACTTTATTCTTGTAATTTTGTTTAGCATGACCTTAATACTCCATCATACAATAATAAAGAAAACAATTTAATGAAATCTGGTAATCATTAAAGATCTAAAACTTAAAAATGACTTTCAATTGTTATCTTATTAAAAGAAAACCAATTTCCAAACATTCACAGTCATCAGTTGTTTTCTATTTAGTTGGGCAAATTTTTACCATCCTTGACTTGTGCTCAAGGGCCGAATGAAATCATGTCAAGGGCCACAAATGGCCCCTGAGCCCCACTTTGGACACCCTGGCTTAGAGTAAAGTTTGCAGGGTAAGTTAAGATTTAGCTAGCAGACAGTTAGCAGGTTTGGTTTTAATTTTATTCACACATTTCCCCTGTTGCCTCCAGCTTTATGCAGAGAGTTAAGCCTGTGTTTGGGTGGCCGGTTTTAAAATGGAAAACCTGCATGTCATCGACTGTCAGATGAAATGAGATCAGATTTTTCAACCTACACCTCCCAACACACGCCATATTCAGTTATAGAATGTTATCTTTCTCTATCTCCCGAAACTTTCCCTCCGTATCTTAAAATACAGAGCAGTGACTCTAGATTTATTAGTTACAACAGATTAAAATCAACTCCTCTGGGATCATTCATTGATCTCTGTGTACTTGTGCACCATTTGAAACACCCTTGTTTGAGAAATTAGGATTATTTACCAAGTTTTTTTTGGTGCGTCTTCACAAAAGAAATGCCCATTTGTTTTGTCTTAAATATGCTCAATCATTTGAGAACTATTCTTAGATAGATGAAGACAATTTGAGCAGCAGCATGGAAACAGAAACATGTTCAGACTTGCTGAAAACTCTCATGACGATACATCTGGTTTGGTTAATGATTTCTGATCAGCGCCTTTATTTACATCTCATTACTATAGAAATTTTGTGTTTTTTTTTTACTATTGTCACTTTTGTGATTGAGATCATAATTATTGTTGGTATTATTTGTTTGCTTTTTGTTTTCATCTTAAGAAACTTTTTATAATCTTGCAAAAAAAAAGATAGAAAACTTATATAAAGCACAGAAATGGAACAAATCAAAAGAAACAAGACAGTAGATCTATTTTACTTTTCTATAATAATTGACCCAAGACATTTTTTGACATTTTTAGGCACACACAAAAAAAATCACTTTGGCAAAAAAAAATTTTACACAAGCCATTATTTTAGGAAGGTGATGTTCCAAGAAAATTATAAATATGATTAATCCTATTCGTTCAAAACTTTTAATTGCATCAATATGTGAAATGTTCATTTTTGACTGTAAATGAATGAGATAACTTTAGAAAGAGTCTATCGATGTGCAGACGTTCGTGAGCCTGGATGAGCTGCTGATGGCTGCATGTGGCATCAGCTGTTGTCATGGCGATACTATTTTGGCGATCGCTAAGCAGAACATTTGTTCATGTCTTCCTGTGGGAGTGAGAGCGAGTCAAGAAAGATGGGGGGGAAACTTATAAGTAAAAATATATATATATATACTTTTTTTACCCTCTTCTGTACACACACACACACACACACGCACACACCACGCACACACCCCCACACACCCATACACACACTCTGACTGAGCTGAAGCAGCGAGTGCAGCATTAGCTTTGCAGTGCTGAGAGGGTGTGAGATGTTGCATCACCTTCTGTGTGTGGGAAGAAGCCTGCATGTCAGCTCTCTCCCACACACACACACACACTCCCCATCAGTCTGCTTCCTCCAGCCTGTTCTGTTGCTGCTGATATAATCAACAACGACCAATAGCAATCATTTAATATGGCTGCTCACTAATGAGGCTAGACCCAGCAGAATAACATCTAGATGGAATTTCTATAGAATAGTTTGAGATGCGATGTGGAGTTAAGGTCTTATCACGATATTTTGTTGTCCTGTTGCAACAATGATGCTTATTTTTTAGGTAACCGTATGGCTGACTCAGCAAAACACAAATCCTGCTCTTGGAAATGCGTTTCTTTACGACACCAGGCACATAAAGAAGTGTGATTTGTATCTATCCCTGACGCAATAAACAGTAAATAAATTTATTGTGTCATAAATTAAAATGAATGATTTATTGTTTTTCTCTTTCTACCAAAAACTGGATGAAAATTGTCTTCGGTCTGGTTCTTTAGTCTCAACTATTCCTTTTTTTTGAATGATAACTTTGTTTACAGAGACTTTATAATTCATTTTATTTGTTGTTTTGTTTATTTATTTTGGATATTTAAAATATCTTCCAATTCCAGTGTTAAATGTTCATTAGAATTTCAAGTGTATTGATCTCTGAGAATGTGCATTATTATTATGCCATTACCATTATATTGCTTGCGAATGGTCTCAAAACAATAATATGATCATTTACCACAATAACTTCTGGGACAATTTATCGTCCACAAAAATTTGTTATTGTATCACTAAACTGCACACAATAACTGCGATTAATTATATTTTTAACTTTGATATTTATTGATACTCTCATTGAACGCTAGGCATATGCCAGGTAAGCATCTAATTAGGACCTCAACACCATCTGGCCCCATTTAAAATCCGCGCAAGGCCCCAAAAAGGCTTAGGGCGGCCCTGGAACAGGAAAAATAGTAAAACTAGCAATCCCAACAATATGGACGGTTTTTGGAGGGTTTTAAACGCCATTAATTGGAATTTATCTTGACAGCGATAAATGAAAATCATCATGATAAGAAATGTATCACAATAAAATGATAAACTGTACGATAAACACCCAAACCTAGACACAAGTAAGAGTTTGAATATTGAACAAACAGTAGAGAAAATAGATAAACAGTAACAGTATCTTCAGCTTTTGGGAGTTTTAAACATCAATAACTGGAACTTATCTTGGCAATGATAAATATTGGAAATTTATATCATTAAACGATAAACAATACAATAAATGCCCACAATAGTTTAATATTGAACAAACAGTGAAGAAAATAGTAAAACTAAAAATCACGACAATGGGATCAGTTTTGTTGGAGGTTTCAACCTCCAACAAAACTGACAAAAAGATAATTGTTTGTCAGTTAAACTGACAAACGATAATTGTTTCCAATTATCTTGGAAACAAAATAGTTTCCAAGATAATTGGAAATTATCTTGACAACAATAAATTAAAATTTTATCATGATAAGAAATGTATCACGATAAATAATAAACGATACGATACGATACGATAAATACCCACCCACAAGTAAGATTACCTTCGGATTGAATTATACAATTGTTT